>NC_067407.1:118774015-119074101 GCF_009764475.1 Pristis pectinata
GAAGTGCCAAGCAATAGCCATCTCCATCAAGAGAGTGTTCAACCAGCAACACCTGACCTTCAATGGCATTATCATTGCCAAGTCTCCCACCAGCAATACCCTCAGATCACCATTGACCAGAAACTCAATTAGACCAGGCACATAAATACAGTGGCTACAAAATCAGATCATAGGCTGGGTATCTTGTGATGAATGACCTTTATCCTGATATTCTAAAGCCTTTCCACCATCTACAAGGCACATCAGGAATGTGATGGAATTTTCTTCTCTTCTTCAGATGAGTGCAGCTCCAAAAACACACTTAAGAAGTTCGACACAATCCAGGACAAAGCAGCCCACTTGACTGGCATCTTGTTCATCACCCTAAACATTCAGGCACAGAGTGGCTTCAATGTGTACTATCTACAAAATGCACCACGTTTACCCACCCAGGCCTCTCCAGCTGCACTTCCCAAACCCGTGATCACTTTTCATGTGCAATTAAGCGCGGCTAATAAATTTCAGCATGGCCTGCAATGCCCAGTATCAAAACACAAATAAATGCAAGTTATTATGATAAGGCTGCATGATTCATATTTAAGCTATTTTCCAAATTTAACAATAGTAGGCAGGCCTTCTCAGCCTTCACGATAAATGCTAACTATCCTTCCAATACCACCTTTGGTACAAGAGGAGTAGGAGTGCTTTATTCCACCTGCATCCACCATCCCTCCACCACAGCCAAGCTAACATCAGCACCACATTCAACCAGCCCCTGCCAAGATCCCAATCCTGCCCAGTTGTGTTTTGCATGTATACAATGCCTAAGAACTATGGCTCTAACATCTATGCAAATACAATGGTTTCAACAGCAAGTCAGAGTCTTGGTGTACTGCAGGGAGTGACTCAACCACTGACACCCATTTCTTTTCAACCATCTACAAGTCCGAAGTCAAGAGAGTGATGGAATATTCTCCACTGTCCTGGCTGGGTGCAAGAATCTCAATTCCATCCATGGCATAGCAGCTGGCTTGGTTGGCACCCCGTCCACCACTGTAAGTATTCACCTTGTCCAACCTTGGAGCACTGTGGCTGCATTGCATACTGTCCAAAAATAACTGCACTTACCCACCTTTCTAAATTTTGGATTCTCTTCCCAATAGAATTGTGGAGGTACCTTCACCAGAAAGGCTGAGCAGCTGTTTCTTGAGGGGAATTAGGGATGGACAATAAATAATTGCCTCGGCCTCTCTGACTGCAAAAAAAACTTGCAACCTCGACTACCCAGATGGACAAGGTTAGCAGACATATGGGAATGCCACTGACAACAGTCTCCTCTGTAAATCACACACCATCCTGATTTGGAAATGTTTTGCCAGGCCTTCACTGTAGCTGGGTCCCTGGAGCTCCCTATCCAATAGCACTGTAGCTGTACCTTCACCAGGAGAATTGCAGCAAGACAAGAAGGTGGCTCACTATCACCTTCTCAAGGACAATTTGGAGTGGTGAATAAATCCTGGCCTAGTTAGTGACAGCCACATCCCATAAATGAATTTAAAAAGCTTTCTACTGGCTGTCAAGGGCAAATTGACACAATGGGTCTAATCTGTCCTGTAGAATTGGATGATTCTTTGACTGTAAATTAGAAAATCAGCGAAAATATTGCATCAGCTAAAACTCAATGCTTTACTGTAAGATTTTGTTTTGAATCACAGCATGCTGAAGAGGTTACAAGTAAAGTTCATTCTTCCCCAGAGATTAAATCCTGGCTGTAATTTTGTTACATGTCATTGCTTTTGACAGTAATACTATTTTTGCCTTGGGCAATGTCAAAGTAGTTGCTGATATCAGTTCTGCTCATATTTCAAAAGTAGTTATACAACCTGTCTCATATTACCGGAACTAAAGAGTGACCTCCATTTGACATTTTGGCCTTTGTCTTCCAGTTTGCCTCCTTCCATTCCACACCATTCTGTAAAAGAGGAGATAGCCATAGAACCCACTGCCAATCATGCACTTGCATCAGATAATAGGAGTTCATAAGGGAAACATGCATTAATTTACATGCATTTCCCTCCTGTAACACAAGACAAGCTGCTTTCTTCAGGTGCCTTATCCAGCTCGGACTGAGATCTCTTCATGAGCAGACCCTAGTACTGCCGTTCTGCCAGAAAGCATTCTAACACACCACATTGCTAGGCTGCCTCGGTATCATGTTTTCTTCACCAAGTGGAGGCTTGCCAACTAAACAAACAAGGTCATTCAAAGCTCGGTGATGCAGCAATTCAATTTCTATAAATAGGCATATCTACAAACAATATAACCTACAGAAAAGCCTACCAGCTGCAACATGAAAACTTTCAATTAAAAGGTGACTTCAGGATTCAGCCAATTTCCTGTGTTTTGCTTTTCAGTTCATTGTGAGGTGTGACAAGGGGATATAGTTTGAAGTGAGGAGGGAAGGCACAGAGGATGCTGGTCAACAAACACTGCTCTAATCTGGAAAATGAATCCCTGGAAGCTGCTATGAGCTGAGCTGTTCTGCAAGGCAATGATTAAGAGGGCAAATAGTATGTCAGCCTTTAGTACAAGAGGACTTGAAGTCTTATTGCAATAGTATAGGGCCTTGGTGAGATGAACCCAGGGCATTGTGTGCAATTTAGATCTCCCCACTAAAGAAGGATGTACTTGCCATAGAAAGAGCACAGCAAGGATTCACTGGACTGGTTACAAGGACTGTATTCTCTAGAGCTTAGAAAATGCAAAGGTATATTGTTGAAACATATACAATTCTAAGAGGACTTGACAGGCTAAATCAACACACAAAGCAATTGAGGAACTCAGCGGATCAGGCAGCATCAACGGAGGGAAATGGACAGTCATCATTTCAGGTTGAGACCCTTCATTTGGACTGAAAGAAAGAAAGGAGATAGCCAGTATAAAAAGGTGGAGAGTAGGGGTGGAGCAAGAGCTGGCTGGTGATAGGTGGATCCAGGTGAGGGATGGGCAGAAGAGGGAGGGGGAGAATGGGAATGATGTCAGAAGCTGGGAGGTGATGGAAGTGATAAAGGGCTGAAGATGATGGAATCTGATAGGAGAGGAAGGTGGAGCATGAAATGAAGGGAGGGAGGTGGGGAGGGGAACCAGTGGGAGGAGTGTGAGTGAGATGAGCAGATGGACGGGGTCAAAGCAGATAACAGGCTAGATGTTTCCATTGGCTGTGAGAGTAGGAGGGGACACAGCTTCAGAATTAAGAGTTGACTGTTTAGGATTGAGCTGAGGAGAAATTTCTTCATTGAAGAGAAACCTTTGGAATTCTTTACCTTGGAAGGCTTGGATTCATTGTGTTCATTCAAAAAACAGCTCAATAGATTTCTGGAGATTAAGGCAATCAAGAGGCTTAGGGATAATTCTAGAAAGTTAGTTCTGGATGGACTCTTGACCTCACAATCTACCTCGTCATAGCCTTACAATTCCTTTTCTGCCTTCACTGCACTTTCTCTGTAAATGTAACACTTTATTCTGCATTCTGTTATTGCTTTTCCCTTGTACTACCTCAATGTTGTGATGAAATGATCTATATGGATTGCATGCAGAACAAAGTTTTTCACTATACCTCGGTACACATGACAATAATAAACCAACTTACCGATTTACCAAAATAACACTGAGGTAGATTATCACCCATGATCTTAATGAATGATGGGGCAGGCTCGAAGGACTGGATGGCTTACTCCTATGCCAATTTCTTATGCTCTTACAATAATGCAGATCTAATATTCCAAAGATGTAAAATTATACTCATTATTGATGATTGATGTTGCATCCAAGTTTGGTGCTTTTCAGAAGAGTAGATGAACAGAGCTTTACTTCTTAAATATTTGCCAAGGCATTACAAAGTGCAAAAGAACTTCAAAAACTATAGTTTCCATAATCCCATAACTCGTTTATTGTCCTCTGTACACACTGAATGTCCCACCTGCGTAAGTCAGCATGTAATGGTAGATCTTACAACCTTTGTCAGTGTCAGAGGGATCAGGTTTCATTAACTCTGCTAATATCCTTGACAACTGGACAGTACTTTCATTTTAGTTTATTGCCAAACAAGATTATCTAATGGTAAACTGGTGTGGTGAAGCTCTGAGAATTACAGAGGTAATTGAGAGTATTTTGTGGGCCTAAAGCCAAATGACTGAGGTTCTTATTGCACACTCAAGGTTACTTTTCTAATTGTCTGCTCAGATTTTAAGAATTATAGCCAGACAAATTCAGTCAATATTTCATTATGCCTTACCCTTTGGCTATAATCACCAACCAGCATCTCAATTGTATGGCATCAGTTCAGTAAGTACTTCAGAAGCAGTCTTTGTTTTTGACATGCAAGGTCAAAGGTCATTCCCTCTAACACACAGCAAAGGGATAATTTTCAGGTTGTTAGACTCCATATTTTCTTTCCTGAAATGCTTATTGCAGGAATACATCAGTCCATTAGTAATACACGGCTACCAAATAAAATGGGGCATTAAAATGGCTGGTAACAGGAAACTTATTGGTGTTTCGAAAAGCAATCACTTAATCTATGTTTGGTTTCTCCAATGAAGAGGAGACCTAATTGTGAACACTGAATGAGGTGCCCAAACAGTCCTTCCAGGTGAATCAGCAATTCACTTGTACTTCTTCCAATCTAATGTACTTCATTCAGTGTTCACAACATGGTCTCCTCTTCACAAGAGAGACCAAACGCAAATTGGATGATCGCTTTCCTGAACACCTGCATTCAGTCTGCAGGAGCAACCCTGAGCTTTTCATTGCCTGCCACTTTAATTCCCCGTCCCACTCCAACTCTGAACCATCAGTCTGTAGCCTCCCGTACTGTGACAGTGAGGCCCAGCACAAGCTTGAGAAGCAGCACCTCATTATCCGTTTGGAGATATTGCAGCCTTCAATACTGAATTCTACAACTTCAGGTAACTTGATTTCTGGTCTGTATGAGTCATCAGTCTGTGATATCAACTTAGTTTGCTTTCTTTTTTCTCACTGGGAGTGAAGGACATACCCAGCCTGACCTGCCAGGTCTATCATACTGCTATATATTTTACAACTCCAAGATTCTTTTGTCTATATTCTTTTCTCTATGTTCTCACTCTTGAACTACTCCTTTTTGTTAAAATAATGAATGAAGAATTTAAGATCACAAATTAATTGCTAGTTTGACGGATTTGATTGGACTTGTTCCAGTTATGGACGAGCTTCTGCCCAGACTGGTTGCTTGTGTCTTTTTTGCCAGACAATCCCTTGTGTGCCCCTTGTGATCTCACCAGAACAGTGATTACTGCTGCAGGAGTCCATTCTACAAGATGTTTGACTGTGATATCTGGGATTGATTTTCTCAAGAGAACACTCAAAATGGAGGCAAATTCCTACTTCTACCACATCCAAGCGATCGGCCGTAGAATATTTCTCAAAAAGACTTCCACGAATAGCATCACAATTGCTAATTCTTCAGTGCTGATATCATCAGAAGACAGGAATTTACAAATCTTTCTCACAGAGGTATTGTTAAAACAATAAAAATTCTAAAAAGAAAGAAATTCACTCCAAAATAAATAATTTTTTTTTGAATATAACAATATAAGCAACAAAAGGCTGTTCAGAACCTCATGCCTGCCAGACCATTCATTAAGTTCATGGTTTACCCTTTACCTCAGTGCCATTTTCCCGTAAAAGTGCAACATCCCCAACAGAATCCTTGGACCATGGCCAATCAAAATGGAGAAGGAAGATTTGTGGTGGCATTGAGAAACTCATGAGCCTTCATCAGGAGCACAGAAGCCTAGTGTAATGAAGGAAGAATGCATCACCTCCCAAGTTACCCATCATGTGTCTCCTCCCCAGAGGCACTGTCTGTGGATTCCAAATTGACATCATCAGCTAACTCAGAATCCACAGAACAGAAGTTGAATTAAGTCATCCTTGATCCTGAGGCAACCGCTAACAAGGAGAACTCAGCTTTCTAGTAGTACTACTTTAATCAGGGCAGCAAATGCCATCAATTCACCACCCCTGGATGAAGACAATTCTTCTCATCTCACCTCTGGGTTCTAGAAACCCCATCCTGCAGAAACACCATCTCTGCACCTACTCAGCCATGCTCTGCTGGAACTTTTTGCCTCTCAAATAGCAGGTTTTTTTAAAAAGCAAAACTGGTATTATAATTTCCAGGTTCAGAGCATAGTTGCTATCTAGTCCTTTATGAAGCCACATGAATTAAAAGTTATCACCAGTGAAATTATTGTATAAAAGACATACATCATATTTTTCTATCCACTATTTTTATGGAATCCTTCACTGGTTGAAGATAACCAGAAAATGTTATTCACAGCACAAAGCTTTAAAGGAATTAATGTCACCAACAATCCTTTCCATTCAAGGCCCCAATTATTTATATGTATTTATAATGTGCCAACTATAAATTCCTTAGCTATTCATTTCTGATCAGTGCCCATTTTCTCATTATGTTCAATAAATAATGAATATGGATGCTCACCGTACAGATCCACTGCCATCTTGTGGAAAACAGAATATATTACAGTCTACAGCTTCCATGATTTTAAACTTCCTTCAATAAATTCAACTCTTCAAACAATTTACCTTATAACCCATATCTTGTATTAGTATCTGCCTACAATGCAATGTCAGATTCAATTTACCAAAACTGATGGCCAAAGTTTTGAATAAGTTTACTGGATGCACAATGGAATAGAAAAAGATAAAAAGGAACTGGACAAAGGTAAAGGCCAAGCAGTGTTCAATCTACACTTTTGATTAAACATATTAAAAATGCAGAAAGTGTATTTTATTTTTTTGTTCCAGGTCTGCATTTACTGGTATTACATTAATTAGTTAAAATGGATATCTAATGTAATGTCACACTAATATCTGACCCATCTGTGTACTGCAGGATCATGTCAATATCTGATATGAAAGCACAATAACATTGTATTGATCGTGCATGGATATTATGCAACACAAGTATTTGATTAACGTGTATACTATAGTACTGATCTCATGAGTATTGTGCAAATTCAGAGGTAGTAGAGCTCCTAGCTAACAACTCTGGTGAGCTGGGTTCAACCCAAACCTTTGGTGCTGTCTGTGTGGAGTTTGCACATTTTACCTGTAACCACATGTGATTCCTCCAGGTGCTCGGGTTTTCTCCCATTTTCCAAAGAAGTGTGGGTTGGTTGGTTAATTGTCCACTGTAAATCACCCCCAGTGTGTAGGTGAGTGGTACAGTGTGGGTGGAGTTAATGGGAAAGTGAGGTGAATAAAATGGGATCAGTGTAAATGGGTATCTGATGGTCAGTGTGGACTTGCTGGGCCAAAAGGCCTGTTTCCATGCTGTATGGTTCTATGATTCTAAATGTGTATTGTAAGATCACACTATCATTATGTAGCATTATGTATGTATGCAAGTACTTTAAGATTTGATGTAAGTAGGTCGAATACAAATGCAAGTGTACTGTAAAATAACACTAATTGCAGTTCTAACCTTGTTCTGCAAGATCACACAGCTATCTGATATAAATGGAACCGGACACAAAATATTATGGCTCTTCAATAATTAGATGGGCTGTAAAACCATTTGGATATTTTTTTTCTGTGTACTGTAAAATAACACTGATAGCTGACTTAACCCTGTGTATTGTAGGATTACATGGATATTTTGCAGATATATGATATGTTGAATACTGTAAGATCACACTATTAGCTGAAGTAATTGGGTGGACTGTAAGATCACATTGATATTCGTTAAAACTTCAACTGTATTGTATGAAAACATTGCTACCTTATATAATATTTACAGTAATATCGTACTTAAATTTGATATAATTGCTTGTATGGTCACAGGGTTATTCGATTGTAAATATATGTCATCTGAGAGATCAGATTGATACCTTCGGTATTCATTCAAAGATCATAATTAAATTACAGTAAGACTAAACTGATTGATGAAACAATGCAGGAATACTGTGTCATCACATGGATATCAGACAGAGCTGTACCTGGACTGTAAAGTTGTATTGATACCAAATAGAAGCAAGTGAACTAGAAAAGCACTCTAATATTCAATTGAGTAAAGATCAATGCAATTTTTTGATCATGCTTTAAACATTCATAATTATCTCTGGCCTTAGCCTAACTCCCTTTGTTAATAGTTATTAATTGTTAGCTCTCTTTATTAACTGTTGTGAATAATTTGTTATATAGAATTATAGAGTCATAGAGTTATACAGCAGGGAAACAGGCCCTTCAGCTCATCTGGTCCATGCCGACGAAGATGCCCAATCCAAGTTAGTCCTATTTGCCGGTGTTTGGCCCATAACCTTCAAAACTTTTCCAATCCATCTACCTGTCCAACTGTCTTTTACAAGTTGTTATTGTACCTGCCTCAGTCACTTCCTCTGGCAGCTGATTTCACACAGATACAACCCTTTGTGTAAAACAGTTGCGCCTCAATTTCTTACTGGAATTTTTCCCCTCTAATCATAAGCCTATGCCCTCTAGTTCTTGATTTCCCAACCCCAGGAAAAAGACTGAATGCATTCACCCTTTCTATGCCCCTCATGATTTTATACACCTCTATAAGATCACCTCCTACTCTCCAAGGAAAAATGTCCCAGCCTGTCCAGCCTCTCCCTATAACTCAGTCCCTCAAGTCCTGGCAACATCTTTATAAATCTCTTCTGCACTCTTTCTAGTTTAATAACATCCTTCCTAGAGCATGGCGACCAAAACTGAACACTATATGTCTTCACAATGATGTTTCTTGACTTTTTCTCCGCACACTACCTCAGCTTTTCTTATTCCATAGAACCTGTCAGTTTTATATTTTCTTCAATATTTTCATTATTATTCTTTTGATCGTCATGGGCTATCATCTTCAATGCCAAAAATGTCCCATCATTCCTCAGCTATATACCAATTTCCCACTTCACATCAACTTAGCCACATCACTCCTTATCTTTCCAGAATTTCACTCTGGTGTTCCAATTCTTAAGTTGACTTTTTAACCCTTTTCAATTGGATTGTTCATATCTATATGCACCTTATCCAAGATGCTCACTAACAGTTAACCCACCTACCACGTTTAAGGATTTCAGTTCCCCTTTCTAAATTCACTCATATTCTATCCCTGCCAATCAGTGGATAATTAAAATCTGCTGGAATAATAATTTTATTATTCCTACTCATCTCTCTGCAGATTGCCTCTTTGATTTCTTTCTGCAATGCAGAAACCTGATGTTCAGCCTTGTCAATGCAACAAGCCCTTCATTTTATCTTTGAATTCTAACCATATTGACTCTCTCTGTACCCATTGTTAATTATTTCACTTGCTGCTGGCTGATTTACAAAAAAAGAGACATCAAAGACTGAGTTGTCTCCTCCCATTGCTATGAAGGTCAATATGGTGTTAAGCTTCCTTGCAACAAGATCCTGTCAAATCTCAGCTAGGAACTCCTGTCAGATCAGCTCATCAGTCACTCATTCTTGTTTTAAAAAAAGGTGATTGACATTTTATTTGCTAGGGGAAACATTTTTATTCTAGCCAAAGGGAAAGAAGATACTAGATGGTGAAATCATAGAGCTTCTCCTCCCTGACAGACTGCCCTGGCATCCTCATCTTTACAGAAGGAACTCTTGTGTTTTCAGGGGTTTCATAAATCAGGACTTGAGCAGGAAGAAATACTTTCAAATCAGAGAAAAATGGGTCCCAAAAATCTAGGGCCCTTCTTTCTTGGTGTGAGTGCCAGGATACTTCTGCTGAGAAACTCAATCACTGTCCCTACCAGATTAACAGCCATGTCCCAGAGTCAGAGTTGTGGTTTGAAGGTCTGCTCCACAGAGCTCAGCACAGAAAGTGAGACACAACAGTGCTCTACTGAGGGATAATGCACTGTTAGAGGTGGATGAAACCTTACACTGAGGTATTATGGGATCCCGAGGGTGCCATATGGAGATTCTTAGTAATAATAAAGAAAGTTGCATTATCAGACACTTGTATTTCAGGTAGGGAGATAAGCCATTGCCTGCCTTCCCATTCTGGTGGGTGGAAAGGTTTCCTGTGCTACATTGAGTATTGCATGTCAAACACCTTAGAAGGCACAATGTCACAGAAGTGTTGCTGTCTCAGAGCTCCAGAGACCTGGATTCAGTTCTGACTTCTGCTGCTGTCTATGTGGAGTTTGCATGTCACTCTGTGACTGGGTGGGTTTCTCTGAGGTCGTCCGTTTTTTTCTGCTTTGCAAAAATGTGCAGGTCAGTAGTGTAAATGGCCATTGAAAATTATCCTTAGTATGGGTGGATGGTAGGAGAATTAGGGAAGAGTTGTTGGGCATGTGAAAGAGACTAGGAGGCTGTGGAGGACGAGTCATTAACATGTTCACAGCTGAGATATATGTTTGGAGTAGAGGGTGAGTCAAGGATTATGGAGAATAGACAGGAGAATGGAGCTGAGACCAAGATGAGATCAGCCAAGATAAGCTGAATGAAGCATAAAACTTTCCACCGCTCTTCTTCTTCACAGGCAGTCACTTGGGATCGAGGGATTGACTTGCTTCCATTCAGATTTATGGGTTCTGAGGTGGCTAATGAGGCCAATTTGGGAACCTCAGACTCTTCCACAGATGAGGCAGATGACAACTAACAGAGCAGACAGATGGGTTTTTTGGAGGTAGTGCACTACTTCTGCCATTTACACAGGCCTCCCATGTGCTTCCGATAAATGGAGTGATGGTTCCCAATACCATCCCAAATGCTCCTTTCCATTTGAGTGGACATGGGTCAGAGATACTCAGGAGTCAGTAAGGATGTTGCAGTTCTTCATCGAGGCTTTGAGCACAATCTTTTGCTCCATCTATCTGGTATTCTCCTCACATGACAGCACTTGGACAAGGTCTGTTTTGGAAGTCTGGTGTCAGGCATGCAAGTGAAGTGGCCAGCCCAATGTAACCAACTGAGAGCAAATAGGGCCTCAGTGCTGGGAATATTGTCTTGGGAGAGTATGCTGAAATTGGTTTGCTTATCTTTCCACTGAATTTGAAGGATTTTGCAGAGATAGATTTTGCAAGTATTTTTCCAGTGCCATCAGAATTTGATCTATCTCCCTCTTCCTCCATCAGCAAACACAATAACAGAATGGTCCTTAACCTCTTTGAGGCCAAGTTGTACCCTTTTTAAAACAACGCATTTTACACTTCCCAAACAAGTGCACTGCTGGGCAATCATTCTGTCACAGCAGCCCAATGACTTTCAGGTGAAGGACATCCCTACCCTTCTGAACGCCAGCACCACACCATGGTCCAACTCAACCCTTTTCTTCAATATCAGAGCTTTGTTCTCTTTCACATCATTGCCTGGCTAAATGATATTAAAAATGCTAATAAGTAGGATACTCATGTGTCACAGTTCCTTCTGTGCTGAAGCTTATGGCTTTATTGCCTCTGATAGCATCCATGGAAGTGGCTCTGGATGGGAAACTGGAGAAGGAAGAACGTGGTAAGAGTCTCTGCTGCCTCTATTATTTCCAGAGTACTGCCTGCAAAAATAGAAGCAATTTGCAAAAACTCTTCAACAATTGATCTGAGCCAACTGTCATTAAATCCAAGTACTGAGTTGTTAATACTTTTCATAACTTGATTTCTGAGGAAAAAGTACAAAGCTCTGCAGCAGGTTGTGTTCAAAAACTGATCATTTTCATTTTTATCACAGTCTCTTTCAGAAGAGAACTAACTGGGGTGGATTTCAGTTGGACACATAGGATGAAGGAGCAAGACTGCTGGACTGACCCATTCTGACTTCCAAAGAATCTGAAGAATATTATGTACTGTATGCAATAAATGCACGTTCAGCACCCAGAATAGCAGGGGCTAATACTTACAACCTCTCTGCTGACAAAGAGCTGAGACAAATATTATGCTCCTTTGAAAAATGTCTTTAAAAATCCAATCATACAATGTTCACTTAATCTCTCATATGGTGAGCATAATGCATGGTTGAACTGTAATCTTTTCATTCACTTAGCACTTGAGAGCTTTTTCACATACAAGTGCAAAGGAAGAAACTTAGAGCACCATCTGCCAGATAAGGAGGATTTGTCACAAAGGAGTTGAGACAAATGTCCTGCCCCAGTAAAATAATTAGTAACATCCTGATAATGATACATGGCACCTGTTATTGTTTATTCCCTATTTCACAATCCTAGCCCAGTATAATTGTCACAGTGATATGGCCTCGAGCTCTTACCTGCATAACGGTGACTGCAGTTCAGTGATATTGGCTGCAAAGTACTCTAGGACATCTTGAGATTGTCAGAACCTTTATATAAATACAAGCCTGTTTCTGCACTGAATCTGCTATTTTTTATTTGGTTATGAAGGACGCATAAGAGAATTACTGTGAAAATCCATCTCTGTCATTTATTCCTGTAATCATATGTTGCATAAAATGTATTTACTGCAATTGTGCATTTACTATTTCACATTGATCAATAAGTTGTGAAAACATGGTACGGGTCAGCTCAGTGTTATGGTCATTCAGGGAATAGAAATTCACCCTTACAAAATTCACAAATCACTACCTCTAAATTTAAGATATGGAATAAAATTTGCACTCATGGAATTTATGTGAAAAAAAGTAAATAAATGAATGTGTTTTTCTCAACTCGCATTTTTTGATGCACACACAGGTGATGCAGCCATGTGTTACGGAAAATCATAATATGGACCAGTTTCTTGGAACACAACCCATTTCCATAACACGGGGGTTGAATGTAATTCTATGTTTTGATGTAAGACTTGGATTTCTATGAGATCAAATATATTTAAAAATATTTAATTTAATCTAATAATATGCACTAACATATAAAGCTTGTTCCATTCCGACCACATGACTGTTCTGTGGCCTACCTTAAATATCATCTGTCCCTCACAGTTCATCGGATCAATGTGAGTTCAAAGCCAATTTCTTCTTACTGTACCTGAGCTCACAGTTCATCCTTTCGTTGCCCATTCCTTCATCTTCAGTATTGCTTCTTAAGTTCACACAGTAACATCACTGGAACTTCTGCAAGCACCAACACCTTTCTGGCAAAGGCTTCTCTGGAGGTCTATTTGTGTATAATAGTATCCTTGGTCACCATCTACTGTCACCATCAGCACAGTCAGGAGAACCATAAACACTCATAATGAAGAACAGAAAGCGTAATACACTTCAAGAAAGCCTTTGAATTGTTTAATCTGTAAGGGCTTTCATCCAATCTCTTGCTTTTTCATGGTCAACCTTGCCAGTACGCTGAAGGATTTACTTTTGCAACAAGCAGTACAGGCACTCCCGTGATGGCTTCAGTAAGAGTTTATCTCCAAGCATTTTCCGTAGCATTACGCTAAAGGCATACTTTCCATTAGTTTACAGACCACAGATTACTTGTATCACTTTCCCACAAAGGTTAGCTTTATATCACTCTCCACTTCTAGTAGGACCATGATTTGAAGATAGCAAAGGCAGTTCCCAAAATTTTCTTCCCTCTCATACCTTCCCTTGTTTCCTTCCTTCCCTTCCCACTTCCTGCGTTGGTTGAAGTGTTTCAATCCATGAAGTATCCGGCATGGTGTGGTCAAGTACCTTCAGTAAGTACCTCATTTAACTCCTTATGGGGCAACATTGACCAAAATTGACCAAAAACACCATCCTTGCATGCCATGAGAAATCATGGGACAACTTTTCAAAGCAATGTTTTAAAACAATAACAGGCTGCAAACTGAAGGATCCGAAAGAAAAGTTGTCTTTCTCACAAACAAGGTTGACCTAGGTCAGTGGCACAGCAGTCAGTGCTGCTGCCTCACAGTCCCCCGGGATCCAGGATCAATCCTGACCTTGACTGTGGTTTGTGTAGAGTCTGCATGGTGCTCCCATTTCCTCCCATATTCAAAAGTTGTGCTGGTAGGTTAGTTAACTACTGTCAATTGCCCCTAGGTTAATATCAAAAGGTGTGCTAAAGGGCATGTCTGGGAGAGAATGAGTGACAGAGGTAAGGGTAAATAGGGAGAAGGGGACTAATGAGATTGTTCCCTGTGGGCTGGCCTGGATCCATCTTTGTTATTATAAGTATGGTAACACAGGGACACAGATACTACACAGTAGAATTTTTTGAAGAATTTCTATAAGGTAAAGAAGCAACTTCTCCTGATACTTATAAGCTAAGAACATTTCATCATCAAAACAACTTTTCAGTTAAAATTGATGACCTTGGACTAATTGGATTAAGATGTGTGGATTTGTAAGGAACAAACTGGGCAAACAAGGGACAATCACAAAGAGAGGGTTTATGTCAACTAATTGTCATTGGCATGATTCTTGGGGTGTTTGGAGATGAATCTTTGCAATTTGCAAAGAACATGTGGACAGGTCCAATCAATCTGTACCGACAAGGTCCAACTACTTTGTTTGATCACTGGGGTAAGTTGCATCCAGAATTGGAGTAAGAGCTCATTATATGGGAGTTGTTGCAGTTACAGTTAAAAACTTTGTAAGATCATTAGAGTACAGAGGCTGTGACTGTACTTGGTGTTTATTGTTTGTCGTATTTCCTATCATATCCTGATCCCATATCATATCATTTTTTTGTAGTTTTTTGTAATACAACATAGAACAGTACAGCACAGGAACAGCTATGTAGTAATACAGTAATGAGCTATGTTATATTATTTCTGTTGTTATATTAGCTATAGTGTTATTACTGTCAATAATCTTTTAAGAAGAGTTTTGAGTTGTGCTGCTGTGTGAGTGTGAGTTTGTCCAGTTTTACCCACCAAGATGGGTTGAGGCCAAATACAGATAATAGATATTAGGGAGGACAATCCACAATGCAGATTGTCTGAGAATAATTCTTGCAGATTTAGGCAATTTGCTATAATCAACTTAATATAAAATAAAACAACAAAAGTACACTAAATCTATCAAATAGATTTAGCTTCAATGGATCTTAAGTGCTGTCCTTTAACTTTTAATATGCAGCAAATTTCCAAACACTGTTAGTGAAAGCCAGAAGGTTTCCCTAATTTCTCATGTTGTTACCTAAGGAATAGGAGTAACATAGATAGAGTCTGTAAACTGTACAAGCAAAAGAGTTCCAGAATTGAAGAACTTGGATGTACAGGAAAGTTAAATCCATTAAGATAATGACTTGATTGATTACATTATCACCACCATATTTCTGTAAACCTGTGTCACAGGTTTTAGAGAGGATTGAACCTCAATATCTTCATCCCTTTGAAAAGAAAAGTGCAGATTGATTTTCCATTTTGAAATTTAAAGAAAGAAAAGATACAGGTAATGATGTATTGATAAATACAGTGGAAGAACGGACTTCATTTAGTTAGCCAGACATGGGACACATAGCCCACAATGACAGATTAGGAGATGCCAGCCAGTGCTGATTGGTCAGAGATGCTACTTTTTCAAATGAATATTAAAGTTCCATGGCACTGTTTGAAAATGATCATGTAGTCTATTAGTTAGATAAAAATAAGGTGTGACCTGCCTTTAACATCATTCATTTCAACTTCCTATTGTTTTTTTAAAAGGATTCAGGTCTTTCTACTGCCTTTTTTTTATGTTACCTCATAAAAAACTCCTGGCTTCAATCCTGAATCTACTTTTTTCTTTGTTTGAATCTATGCCCCTTATTTTATTTAACTTTAAGCTCCATGTTAATTATTTTATACATTCTAGTAAATCACATTTCAATCATCTCCTGAAAATAAGAAAATATGAAGATGGGCCGAAGGGCCTATTACTGTGCTGTAGTGCTCTCTGACTCTCCGACTCTATGACTCTCTGACTCTATGACTCTATGCTCTACGTTTTCCTCAATTTGCAGGTCCTTAACATTCAGCATCCTCTGGATAAAACCTCTTCCATTTTAGTGTCTTGTCTGACCAGAACTGGACAGAGAACTCGAGATGCCATTTGACCAGAACCTGTAAATTTTGATTGCAACCACCTCTGGTATGCTATTGTGCTGGCATGTGACCCCATATTCCTTTGGCTTTGCTGCCATGCATTGGTTGGGTATGTTAAGTGTCAAATCTACTAAAATTCTGAGGGCACTTTCACATTCAGCTTTAACTATATCAACACCGTCCAAGGAGCACAAGTGTCAACTTCATTCTGTGTCCAGTACTATTCATTGAACTGGATTGTTTATCTGCTTATGCTCATATTTTATCCAACTCATTCTTTAATTTCTGAACTACATTGCCAGAAGCCATCACCCCTTTCAGAATGATCATCTATTTTGTCAGTTTTGTCAGCAATTTTGTCAGTTTACATTGAGTTTTTGAAGGCAGATTGTTTATGTAAATGAAAAATGTTGGTTTTCCCAACATCAAGCCCTCTAACATAACATAAATCTGAAGTGTGCTTGTTGGTTTCTACTCTTCAGACAATTTCTTCTCCTTTTCTAAGGTTTATGCTTGTTTTCTAATCTTTACCAACCGACTTTTGTGTTGAATCATGTGGAAAAAGACTTGGAAGTCCGGGTTAATGATGTTATAAGGTGTCTGATAGCCCACATGATGGAAAAAGTGCAAATGACACCTGTTTCAAATGGATGATCCAGATACCTCAAAGTGAACAGTTTTATTATAATATTTGGCGCACTTCCAGAGAAGACCATAACCCAAAGATTGTCTCCTAGATTTCATTTTAGTCCTAAAGAATGGGTGAAGCAATGTCAAATGTCATCCCCACTTCACCTGGCAAAGTACTGCACACAAGTTTGCAATACTTCATCCATTATTTCGCTGAAAGGAGTTTGGAAATGTCAGAATTAATTTATGTCCATGCAGAACCATGTTAATTGTAAAATCAGAGTTAACCATGTGATAAACCCAAGATAAGTTATAGCTCCAGTTTTACAGGATGAGCTTTTACTCGTTTCCCCTGGAAGCAAACAATGTCATGGGCTCTTGCCATCACTCCAATGGTCACCAAGAGGCTGAACTCTCAGCAACGCATTTTTGGCGCCACCACTTATTCATATGTTCTGAGGATACAGAAGGTGGCCATTCAGCCCATCAAGTCTATGCTGACTCTCGGAGGAATCCCATTCCTCCACTTGTTTCCCTGTATGCTATTCTCTTTCACACACCTGTCAATTTCCCCAGTACTCCTGCTGCTCACCTACACTAATGGTAATTTACAGTGACCAATTAACCTACCAAACCACAAGTCTTTGGGATGTGGGAGGAAACCAGAGCATGCACAGGATATCCATGCTGTCAGAGGGAGAACATGCAAACTCCACACAAACAGCACTGGAAGTTAGGATAAAACCAGGTTGCTGGACTATGAAGGAGAAGAATTATCTGTGGCTCCACTATGTTGCCATTATGTCTTATCAGCTACTGCATAGCATTCAAGACAGGTGTTCGAGACCAACCAGCTGTATAAACAAATTGTTTAGTGTGCCATGGTAACAGTTCATGCTGCAGACTGGCAAATGGAATTACTCCACAACATATAATTTGCAGCATTGCATCTTCCTAGAACCCAAATAGATTTTTTTAGATTTCATTTACAGTGTGGTAACAGGCCCTTCCGGCCCAACGAGTCCACGTTCAGATTCTGAGTATACTATTTATGAATAAATTGATTCCATTTTGCAGTAAGCTGCATTTTACATTTGACTTTAAACAGCTTTCGGTGAACCGCAAACTATAATCAAACTGTGCTTGATTGGTATGCCATCCACCACCCTGAACATTCATTCCCCACATCACCAGCACACAGTGGCTACAGTGTCTATTATCTACAAAGTGCACTGCAGCTGCTCACCGAGGCTACTCCAGCAACACCTCCCAAACCCACAGTCTTTACCGTCAGGAAAGGCAGTAGGTACTTAGGAAAACCACCAACTGCAGGTTCCTCTCCAAGTGACCATCATCCTGGCTTGAAAATCTATTGCCATTCCTTCATCACCACTCGGTCTAAATGCTGGAAATCCCTTGCAACAGCACTGCAGGAGTGTCTTCACTAGAAGGATTGCAGTGATTCAAGAAGATGGCTCACCAGCACCTTCTCAAGCGGTGGACAATAAATGCTAGTCAATATCCAGATCTTGAAAATGAATATATGAAACAACTGCTGGAAATTTGACATAACCAAAGGAAATGCTATCAGTAACAATGGTTCAGTGTTGTGTTTCTGCTCCTTCATATCATTCGTAGCCGACACTGTAGGTTCTTTAAATAAAAAGCTGTTTGGTTGTTGGGGAACAATGGGAATATTAATCAGTAAAAGTTTGTATTGGTGTAATTATGAATACCCACAAAAGACCATTATAACAGTGTGCTTTAAAAAGAAGTAAACAAGAAGAACAAACCTGGGGACCTCAAGGTGGATTTTGCGTTTTTTAATGATTTTATCACATTTCTAAGAGAATGCTATCAACAATAGAATTGACCTTAATGGGTGCACTATGATATTGATAGATTGCAGACAAAATTTCTAGAAGAACGGTAGCACTAGCATCAAAAGCCTATGGTTGTCATACAGCATGAGCTACTGTCTGCTATCAATTTTCTGGACTCATTTGGTCCTAGTGATTGGTTGCCTTGCTGGGCCTTGCTTGACACAGGGAGTCAATAGTAGTACTGTGGAAAGAGATCAGCTCATAACCAGAATCCTGAAACCAAGTCTGAGACCAATCACAGAAAATACAACAGTAGAATGTCTTTAGAGAACTAGCTAAGATTTTTGTCTCCGAGTGTAAAATTGGCAGTGTGAGCAATGGCCACCCAGGTAAACTTGTTTCAGTTTCCACATTACCCTAATTTGCTTGCCTAAGGTCAGTTGCCAGTGAATAATGCAGTTTTACAGCAGCTCACCATCTCTGAAGTGGGAGTTTGACTTTTATGCAGCCCACAGCAGCTTAAAGAAGGAGATGTATTTTTGTGATCATTTTTGGAAGCAGATCTGCAGGAAAGTGGCAGAGCATAAACCGCCAAACAAATAGCATGTAGTATAATGCAAGAAATGAATATCTGTTTCCTTGTTTTTCTTCAGTTTACCATGGCCATAATGATCATTGTTCCAACAAATTTCCTTTTTACTCTGTTTTGCATGCCATTCCTCTCCATTGTATTTTCACTGTGAAAGTGACATTGTATCCTACTCTAACTCAGTCTTTCTCAGAACTTTAAACAAATTCCTCAGGACTTACTTCCCTAAATTTCCTTTACCATATATAATGTAATGGCTTTTAAAATCCAACATGAGAAACCTGACCCTAACTTGGTGGTAGCACTCTTATCTCCTGGATCAAAATCCAAAATTTGCTGCACTAAATCTAGATTTGACCTGCAACATCACAAAACAAGACCTCCTCCTGACTCAACACTTGATCTTAATTTTGCCCATTAGTCACTGGTATTGGTATTGATTTATTTTTGAGATACAACGAAAAATATTTGTTTGCATGTCACCAGACAAACCATAAGTGTATTGAGGTAGTAAGAACAAAACAGCATGCAGAGTATAGTGTTGCAGCTACAGAGAAAGTACAGTGCAGGTAGACAAATAAAATGCAAGGGCCACAATAAGGTAGATTGAGAGATCAAGAATTCATCTTTAGCGAATGAGAGGTCTGTTCAAGAGTCTGATAACAGCAGGACAGAAGCTGTCCTTGAGTCAGATGGTATGTGCTTTCAAGCTTTTGTATCTTCTGTCCGATGGGAAAAGGGAGAAGAGAGATGACTGGGGAGGGAGGGGTCTTTGATTACGTTGGCTGCTTTCCTGAGGCAGCGGGAAGTGTAGACAGAATCAATGGACTGGACTGCGTTCACAATTCTCTGCAACTTCTTGCAGCCTTGGACAGAGCAGTTGCTATACCAAGCTATGCTACATCTAGATAGGGTGATTTCTATGGTGCCTCTGTAAAAATTGGTAAGAGTCATTAGGCACATGCCAAATTTCCTTAGCCTTCTAAGGAAGTAGAGGCATTACTGTGCTTTCTTGGTGAATGAGTCAATGTGGCTGGACCAGGACAAATTGTTGGCGATACAGTATTTACACCTTGGAACTTGATACCCTTTTAAATGGATGTCCTCTGATCCTTCAATCAGGGAGACATTGTTACCTACTTTTTCAACCTTGATGTGACTTTGCATTATGACTTTTCACCAATGTTTCTCAGCAAAGCAAACTTTAAAAACATGGAATAATTGACCTACTGAATAGCCTATGTGGGCTGTGGAGCTTTCACCTCAAGCCTGTGTGGGACAGCTGTAATTTGTTTGTATGCATAGATATTGGACTGTGGTATTTACTGCCAAGCATTTCAGCAGACTGGATAAGACAGTAAGGAGGAGATCAGATTATTTTGAGCTAACTTCAAAATGCATCTAATCCTTCTCTGTGTGATATTACACAAAAATATCAGGTGTGCATCTCCTGGGATGAGGAGCTGTTGTGAACCCACCTATGCTGTGGGTAAAGTATGTATGCTCCTGTGCTCAGGGTTGTGAGAGCACACTCCTGGCAAAATGCGGAAGTATGAATTTCCTTATGTAAAGGGCTGGGTGTGAACTCTCCTATGTTATGAGTGGAGGATGCATCCTCCTGCACCAAGTATAGGGTATGAACTCTCCAATGCAAAGGCTTGAGAAGCCCCATTGTCTGCTGAGGACCTTATATACACCATTCAGTGCTAACAATAGTCAGGATATGTAAGTCAGGATGTGTAATTCTTGTGCTAAGAGTGGGGTGGGACCGTCCTTTACAGTCATTTGCATCCCAGTGCTATTGGTATCATGTGAACAATCTAGCACAAAGTGTCTCATCACTACCTTGATTTCCTAAGGGTTTAATTTTCACGCTCCCATGTCAAGGGCTGGGTATGTGCCCACCCTGTAACAAGTGTGCACCTTCTTTGTTAAGGGCCAGTACACTCTCCCCTGTGCCAAGCACTGAGTACGTGCCCTTGGACAGCATGTCCTAAGGGTTGGTGTGCAACCCTTGTGCACACCATCCTGTGCTGAGGAAAAGGTGCACACTATCCCGTGCTGAGGAACAGGTGCACACTATCCTGTGCTGAGGGCTGAGTGAGTACCCTTTGTTCCTATAGACAGTGTGTACTCTCCTACTCTTCTGAGCCTAGGCTCTGTGATCTCCCTGCTGTGCTCATGGTGGGGCTGTGCACATCACTTTGCTGAGGGCGGACTGTACAACCTCTGTCGGTATATGGGTGCATATCCTGATTTACTAAAGGCCGTGGGCTCCCTCTTGTGCTCAACCTGAGTCTGTACACTCCTGTATTAATGTCTGTGTGTGCAGACAATGGGAGTGGAGCTAATCCACAGAATTAATGGGAAGCTATTCAATCTATGCCGACTACGCCCCCAGAACCAAAATTACCCAAACCTCAGTGGCTGAACTGCACTATGCAGAAATTGTTTATATTTTCACACACTCAGAGGCCAGGCTCCAAGCCCTCATCAACACTTTCATTGAAACGTACGATCAATATCTGCGAAACAAGTCCTCTGCCAACCTGCCTCTGTGGCACCACACTGCTCTCTAATGTACCCTGGAAAACATGCTATATCTTGGGAGCCACCTGTCGGTGAAGACAGACATTGATGATGAATTCACCACTGCCTTCAATGTTCCAGCATAGCCTTTGGTCAATTAAGGAAAAAAGTACTTGAGTATCAAGATCTCAGACCTGGCACAAAACTCGTGATCTGCTGGGCAACAGCAATCCCTGCTCTCATACGTGCTCAGAGACCTGGATGACTACAGTAGGCAACTCAAGCCAAATTCCACCAAATTCACTGGAAGGATCAACAAACCAATGTCAGGGTCCTCTTGCAAGCCACCAAACCCAGTACTGAGGCCCTAGCTCCTTTGGGCAGACCTTGGCATTCACATGTCCAACATGGTCACAGTCTTTTTCCCATGGTAGGGGCATCTAAAACTAGAGGGCACAGTTTAAAGTTGAGAGGAGAAAAATTTAAAGGAGGCTTGAGGGGTAAGTTTTCACACAGAAGGTGTGGGCACATGGAATGATCTGCCAGAGGAAGTGGTAGAAGTGAGAACAAATTTAAAAATAATTTAGACAGCTACACAGATAAAAAAGGTTTAGAGGGATAGGGGCCAAACACAGGCAAATGCGACTAGCTCAGGTAGGCAACTTGGCCGGCATGGACAAATTGGGCCGAAGGGTCTGTTTCTACGTTGTGTGACTCTATGTCTCCATGACTCAAGGACCCTAACATCAAACTCCCAAAACAGACACTCTACTCCAAGCTCAGTCATGAGAGGAGATTACCAGGGAACAGAGAGGAAAAGATTCAAGACGTGCTCAAAGCTTCCTTGAAGAAATGCAATAGTCCCACCGACTCCTTGGAACTTCTGGCCCATGATGCCTCAGAATGGAAAAGGAGCATTCAAAATGGTAAAGAGAACCTCAGGGATCATTAGGCGCACCCAGAGACCCTGCATAGGCAATGGAAGGACGGCACAACCTCACATTCCGAGGGATTGTCTGAGACATGTGCTCCCTCCTCTGCGAAGCGCTTATGTGTACTCACTCATGTAAAGCTGCACTGTGCACCCTTCTGCACCTAGTAAGGTGTTCAGCATCCTTTGCTGAGAGCCATGTGCATACCTTTTTTATCAGGCTGCACATCTTGGAGTACTAAAGCAAGGGTGGGAACCTCTTCTGCTAAGGGCTGTGAGTAGACCTTCCTGTACTAGGAGCTGGGTGTGCACCCTCCTATGTTAAAGACCCTCCATTGTAAACTCTGATTGTGCACCTTCCTCTGCTAAGATGGATCTGCTCCATAATAAAAACAGAAAATGCTGGAAATATTCAGCAGTTCAGGAAGCATCAGAGACAGAGTTAACATTTCAGGTTGGAGACCCTTCATCAGAACAGTGAAAGCGAATCTGATCCTATGATATGCTCAAGGCTGCTGTCTCCCCTCCTGTTTTTAAAGAGCGGAACCATATGTTCTAAGGACCAACGTGCACACAGTATGCAACTCCTGTGTTAAAAGCGAGTGTGCATACCACTCGTGTTAAAAGCCACTGTACATCCCCTATATTTAAAGTCAGTGTACATCCCTGTATTAAATGCCAGTGTGCACTCCCCATGTTAAAAGCCAGTGTGCACCCCTCTTGTGTTAGAAGCAATGTTTATCCTCTGAGGTAAGATCCAGTATGTACCCTTGAGCAATAAAAACGAGTTAGAAGCACTGTGTCCACCCTCCTGTGCTGTGTTCACTATGTCCTACTAAGGACCATGTGATCCTCTGTTTGCAATATTCTGAATTAAGGGTAGATTGTTCATCTTTTTATCCTAAGCACTGGGTAGGCACCTTGCTCTGCTAAGACTAAGGCTGCTCTACAATGTGTTAAAAATCATCTTCCTGTTTCTAGGGTCAGAATATAACCATCTGTGCTAAGGTCTAATGTGCATTGACCTGTGCTACATGTATGTGTGCACCCTCCTGTACTAAGGCCCAGATAGGTACCATCCTTTACTGAGGTCCAAGTCTGCACCCTCCTGTATTAAGGGCTGAATGAACACCTTCCTTTTCCAAGAGAAAATTTATCCATCCTGCTGGTTGTGAGCCTGCACCCTCTTGCAGGAAGAGCTGTGTGTACACACTCCTGTGTTGAGGGTACGTGGTGCAACCACTTGTGCTGGGGCCGAGATGCACTGTCAGGTGCAATGGGGAAGATGTGCACTCTGCATTACCAAAGGATGTGTGTCCACCTTCCAGTGCTCTGCTCAGGGTTGGGTATGTGCTATTCCAAGCTAAGGCTGGGAATGCTCTATTCTCGACCAAGCGCTGGTGTGAAAGGAGCTGTGTGTTAACCGTATTTTATTGGGGACTGTATAATCCCTCTTTTGCTAAGGCTGCATCTTCCTGTATTATAAGCTGGATGCTCACCTCTCCGTGTTAAGACCTGCATGCACTCTTCAGTGTTTAGAGTCAGTCTGCAGCCTCCTTTCCTGATGGCTTTGTATGCCTACTCCTGCCCTAAGGACCACCTGCGCACACTTCTGAGCCTTGGGCTCTGTGAGCTTCCTCCTGTGCAAAGGGCTGAGTGTGCTCCCTCTTGTGTTCAGCCTGAGTTGTGTACACCTGTATTAATGTCTGAGTGTTCACCGTTCTATACCGTGAATGTACCGCGCATCCTTCTCCGCTAATGGTTTCTGTGCACCCACACATGAAAAGGTGTGTGTATACCCTCCTCTGTCAAGTGCAGGTTGAAAACCCTCCTGTACTGGGGCTGTGTGTGCACTAATCATTAATAAGGATCATGTGCGCCCTCATGTACAAAGGCTGAGTCTGCACCTCCTGTCGGAAGGGCCAGGTGTGCACCTCCTGAGGTAAAGACTGGTTATGCACTCTACTGAACTAAGTGTCAGTGAGCATCCTATTATAATAGAGCTGATTTTGTACCTTCCTGTATTAATGATTGGATGTGCACCCTCCTGTGGTAAAAGCTGAGTCTCTCTCTGTTTTACAATGGACAACAAGATCAGTTTTGTGCTAAAGCTGTATCTGTACTGTTCTGAATAAAGGGCAGACTGTTCACCTTATTGTCCTAAGCACTGGGTTGGCACCTTGCTGTGCCTATAGCTGACAAGCTCTCTGAACTAAGGCATGAATATGCACTTTCCTGTGCCGGTTAGAGTGTGTATACCCTCCTGCTCTCTGGCCCAAGATGCACCTTCCAGTATGAAGGGTAGAGCATGCACCTTCCAGTGCACCATCTAAGGACAGGGCGTTCACCATCCTGGGTTAGGGTGTGGATTTCTACTTTGCTCTGCTGGGTGTTAAACATGCACCTCCATTGCTGAGGACCAGCACACACCCTTCTGTGCTAAAGACACGGTGTTCACCTTCCTGTATTTAGAATTGGATGTGCACCATCTGTACTAAAGGTATGAGGTGCACTGTTCTGTACTACTGCTGACATGTGCATCTTCCTATGCTATAAGTATCAAGTGCACACTCTGGTGCTAAGACCAGGTATCAACTTTTCTGTGCTAACTCTACACGTGGGTGCACACCAGCTCTGAGACCCGACCATTAATACTGAAGGGTGCAAATTCAGCCTGAGTGACCTGTGTGTCCATTCCCCTGTCCTAAGAGCCAGTTGCAAACCCTCTTGCACTAAGGGGTGTTGTGCAAAGCCCTGTCCTAATTGCGAATGTGCTAGGCCTGTGCTAAGGGCGAATGTACAGCATCCTATACTAAGAGCCAGGTGTGCACCCTTCTGTAGTAGGAGGAAGTATGTATCTTCTTGTGCCAAGGGATGAGATGCTCCCCCCTGTGCTAAAGGTAGGGTATACGCACCCAGCTGTGCAAAGTTACGGGCAGGATGTGCATCCATATGTTCTCAAGCCAGGTGTGATAAGAGTAAATAAAGTGAGCACCCTGCTGTAGTGAGGGTCATTGTATACTCTCATGTGGTAAGGGAGAGATGTGCACCTTCCAGTCCAAACAGTAGGGTCTGCGGCCTAAGGGTTATTGTACTGTCAAAATGGCTAGCTGTGCATCTCACGCTCTCAGGGACATGTGTGCTTTATCCTTTGTTCATGCGAGCATGCACCCTACTACATTAAGAGCTACTTCCTCCTGTATTAGAAGTAAGCTGCTTAGAATAAGGTGTGCACTCCCCATTGTTTAGGGTAGGTTGTACACCCTCCTCTGCTAAAGACCAGGAGCTTACCTTCTTTTGCTTGGGGCCAGGTGTGTACACTACTGTATCAGTATGCATCCTCTTATTTCTAAGGGCTGTGTATGTATTTTCCTGTGCAAGGTGTTAAGTGTGCAATATCCTGTGCTAAGCGCTGGGTGTGCACTGACACGTGCTAAGGGGACATGAGGGTGCACACTAGTTATTGATACAAGAACCCTGAGACTGAGCACACTCAGTTGTGCAGTGGTTCATGTGAAGATCCAGTGTGCACCCTCCTTTATTAAGTAGTAAATGTGCAACAGCCTGTTCTAAGGGCTATGTATGCACCCTCCTTATAGTAAGTGCCAGCTGTGCACCCTCCTGTGCTAGGTATCCCCTGCTAAGAGCCAGTGTGTACAGTCCATTGCAATGAACTATATGTTCATCCTCCTGTGCAAAGGCCCAGTGTGTACCATACTGTTGAAAAAAATAGATATGCATCCTCATAAGCTAAGAGCCAGTAAGTATTTACATGTACTTAGGGCCAGTTTGTGCCCTCTAGTACTAAGAACTTGGTGTGTTCTTTCCTATGCAAAGGATCATTGTGCATACATCTGTACTGAGGGCTGGGTATTCATCCTTCTTTACTTGGAACAGGATGCACTCTCTAATGCTTCGGCACCTTTGTGCACCTTTACTATTTTTATGGCTGAGAGCCAGCCAAGAGCGTGCTAAGAGCCTGTGCTCATGTACCAAGGCCTGGCTGTGTGCCCTCTTGTACCATGGATAGGATATTTAGCTAACTCTGCTAAGGGCCTGGTCCGCACCTTCCTGTACTAACAGCTAGGTATGCACGTCACTGTCCTGAGGGCAGGCATTGACCCACCTGTGCACAAGGTCGGGTGTGCACCTCCTGTTTTAAAGCTGCTGTGCGCCCACATATATGCAGAGTGTGCTCCATCCTGTGTCTAGGTGGGGTGTGTCTCCACCTGTACACATGTTTAGGTCTATACCCTCCTGTGCTAAGGACTGATGTGCATCCTCCTTTGCTACGTGTGAAGCCTGCTGCTGCACCCTCCTGTACTTAGCGCTGAGAATATACCCTTCCTGCTGAGGACCAGGAGACCACCCAAATTCAGACGGGAGCATGGCATATATAATAAAGTCTGTGAATCAGTCACATCTAATGTGAAGAAGATGGAGCTGCATTTTGTGACAATCTAGATTCTTGATGCACAAGACAGAGATGACAACACACAGTCAGCAAGGGAATGAAAGGCAGTGATTTTACTCACAAAAGTTGGCTCCAAAGTGCATTGCACAAACATTATATTTAATGATTCCACAGAAAGCCAAATATATCTTGTTTGGAGAAGTAGTTCAGAAGTTAGGCGAGTACTTGACCCTATAATTATTCTTTAGAAGTGACCATGCTACTGATGCTGAAGAAAGAGCACACAGCAGCAACTTGTGAACAGAAACAAAATACAAGCTGCTGGAGGAACTCAGCAGGTCAGGCAGCGCCTGTGGAGGGAAATGGATAGATGATGTTACGGGTCAAGACCCTCCATCTGCACTGCAAGCATAGAGGAGAGATATCCAGTATAAAGCGGTGAGGAGGAGGGGTAGGGCAAGAGCTGGCATGTGATAGGTGGATCCAGGTGAGGAGGGGTTGATTGGCAGATGGAGTCGGGTGGGGGAGTGAAGGGTGGAGATAGCAAACAGAGGCTAGGAATGGAGGCCACAATGAGCTGCAGGTTATGGAATCTGATAAGAAAGTAAGGTGAAGAGTGGGAACAGTGGGGGGAAAGTTCCCATCTACCCACCATCCCTCCTTTATTTGGTTCCACTCTTCACCTTCCTTCCTTATCAGAATCTTCCAGCAGTTTGTTTTTTTGCTCCAGATTCCAGCAACTGCATTGTAAATAGAAACACAAGGAACAGCTGAGAGTGTTGTTACTAATGTAATGTCACAGCGACAATCATTTGTACTTAAAAACAGGGAACCTGCACAACATCATGACCCTTGCTGATGACCACAGAATTTAGTTTTTGCATCATCTATATGCTACAGGCAATTGCAGTGTAAGACTCAGAACTTCAATGTCACCCTCATCAATGGCAAATGATTAAGGATTCAGGTTGACACGGCTGCAGTTTGTTTCATTACAGGGAAGGATATTTATAACAAACTATTCCAATACCTACCTTAACCTTGAGCACAATCATTCCTAAGAGTATTCAGGAGAAAGTATTCAGGAGACATTTGGAGATACTATTGTCCGAATTTCATTATATCTTCAAAGATGCCAACACAGAAATCACTCTATACAAAGCAGATACCTGGATTAAACCTGATGCCATGCCAGTGACTACAAAGCAAAGTCGTTTCCTTACTTCTTAAAGAACCAAGTGGAAAAAGAACTTGAGAAGTTGAAAAGAAATGGAGTTTTGGTCAAACGACCTCATAGTAATTGGGAAATTCTGATAATGGTGGGACCTAATGGAGTTAAAACAGTAAAGTCATGCAGTGGCTACAAGTTAACATCAATTGGACAGGTGACATGAGCAATATCCTTTACCATTTTCCCAAGACATGTATGCACTATTGGCAGGATCCAAGATTTTTATTAAACTTGATTAATGGCACACTTATGCACTGCTTGTTGTGGATAAGGACAGTTAGAAGGACCTCACTATCAACACACATAAAGGGCTATACCCCTGCACTGAGTACAGAGACAAATCGTTTCCAAATCTGTTAGTCCCCCATGAAAAACATTTTGAAAGATAAAGTTACAATCAGAACAATCTATTTTTTGCAACAGTTAGGGCAAAGGAAATTCTACATATTTTGTAGAATTCTGTAGAAAATCTACATAAAGGAAATACTACAGCAGGTCTAGCATTGTGATATTGTGATATAAAAGATGTGTGTGTATGTATATAGAGATATATATAAAAAGATCTACCATTTTGGTATAAGTACAGTCAAAGGTGTGTACCTCAGTCTGATGGTAGGTACTGATGGAGTGAAACCTGTTAAAGACAAGATTGATGCTATTGTGAAACCCAGGTAGCCAGGAAACATTACAGAAGTTTGTTCTTTTCTGGGAATATTTAAATATCATTCCACATGGTTGCCTGATCTTGCAATGATGCTTACATCATTGTACCAAATTATTAAGAATGAGAAATGGAATTGGACTGACGTGCAACAGAAAGCATTTGATCAATGTAAGCACATTTTGAGTAGCAAATATCTTCTGGCTCACTACACGACAATGAGAACCCTAAAGCTTGCCTGTGTTGCTTCAAGTGAGGGCGTAGGTGCTGTCATCGACTATGTAATGGATGATGGGCAGGAGCAGCCCATACATTTGCTTCACATATTCTTGACAAAAGCAAATGAAACTAAGCTCACATTGAGAAGGAAGTGGTAGCAATTATCTTCGGTGTGAATAAGTTTCATTAGTTCTTACGGGAATGACCCTTTGTCCTCATTACAGATCACAAACCATTATTAACAATCCTAAAGTAGCAATTCCAACAATCACAGCTTCCAGGATACAGGGGTGGACAGCTTCACTGTTACAGTGTGATTACAACATTTGATTTATGATTTTTCACAAAAAAAATCATTGACTCTTTGAGGTACATATGTTCAATTTACAAAGCTTTTTTCTGCTATAATGAATAGCACACAACTTTCCACCTATAGAAATACACTAAATACCCCTAACATATTTTGCCCAGCATTTTCAGTTCACAAAATTCAGCATAACAAGCTGTCTTCCAAGAACACGTCCCTTCTGTAAATCAAGGAATGGCTGTAAACAATTGAATTTCAATCAACAAAGCAAAATCTGATTTAGCTAGTAAAAGTATGGTTTTAATACAGCAACTTGTAGAAATGATTTCCTGGTTGCTGAAGTGAGATTCATCAAGTGGCTCAGCAAGATAGTCCTCTGAAGCAAACCTAAGAACACATTCAGAGAGTGGACCAGACTGCAAAAGTGTCCAAATAAAAACTTACTTCCTAATTTGGAGAGGAGAGACAAGAGGTTGCAACTGAAGCAATGGATAATGATTGGAAACAAAGATAAGAAATTTTGATTAAGTGAAAGAGCTGAAGTATGAGACTCAGCAATGGTACTGCAATGAAGCTGTCCAAGTCAATGTTCATTGATCAGATGGTAACAGCAAGAGACATGCTTGAAGGTACAGAAGTGATGTTTGATAATGAATCCTTTTCTGGCAGTGACATAGAATCACCCACTGTTGAAGAGACACTGAACAATGAAGTGATTAAGCCAAGAGGTTACATGTGTGCCAGATCAAGGAACTCAAACAATGTCAGAGGCAAGCACATAGCTGAGACAGAACCAAAAAAAAAGGAAACTAAACAGTCTGCATCCATAATGGCTGTTTACATGTGTAAAGAGTGTTCACACATTGGTTTTCAAAGAGGTGCATTTATATGAAAATCGTGAACGTAATAATAATATCATGTGCATATATGATATAAGACGCATATGTCAGTTTGTCTTGCTGTTGGAAAATAGTTAAAGGCCTGGTCCTAGCAGAGATTATTGTGACTACAGTACAACAGCATAGCCCAAGTGACACCCCCAAATATATTACATGTACCCTCCTGTAGTATGGGCCAGGTGTGCACATTCCTGTGCTAATGGGATGAGCAGGGATCCACTGTGCTAAGGCCTGCTGTGCACTTGATATTATATGTTAAGGGCATGATGACAATTCTCCTGTATTAGGTGTCAGGTGTCAAACCTCCTGTGCATAAGGTTGGGTGTGCACACTCCTGTTCCAAGGTAGGATGTAAACTCTCCTGTACAAAGGCACAGCTGTGCACTCTCCTGTATCAAGACCTGGGTGTACCCAACTGTACCATGAGTTGGGGAAATGGATTACCCACAGCACAGGAGAGTGCATACCCTACAGTTACATCTGACCTTCTCTGACTCCTCCTCCTTTGCAATTGGCACAGAATGTCTGCAAGTTCATGGCACTTAGCTCCACATTGCATGGAAAGTGAAAATCATGATTTAAGTATTTCCTTCATCTTAAAGTAATCATTTATCTGAGAGAATGAGAAATTCCACTTTAGATTTTAAGGGCAATACAAGCCCAGGTTTCCTGAAAGCTGAACCTGCCTTGGATGTTTGTGCAGTCAGTCGATCCTGTATGTGGGAAGACTCTGAGCAAATTCTCCAATGATCCAAACTTAAATCTATGTCATTACTGTCAAGATCTAATCATATATTCATTAATTTCTTATGTTAATAAAATGCTGCAACATGTAATATAAAGATGTAAAGACAGGCATGTGATTGTATTTTAGTAGCAAGTGCTATTAGACAATGATACATGTCTCAATTACCTTGATGGAGATAATTAAAGCTTGATGGATCGTTAAAGGGTAATAAAGTAAATTGTTAATCTTACCCACCCTGCTGGCATAAATGTTTCTGACACCCACACCTGAAAAACACAACTGGTAATTAACTTACAGAAAATCTTGTATCCTCGAATATTTTTATATTCATTTCTGGAATGCGAATGTTACCAACAAGATGACTTTTGTTTTCCATCCCTAATTGAGAAAGTGGCAGTAAAGTGACTTCTTGAACCACATCAGTCCGTACAATGAATGTTTAGGTGATTCGTGAGTGCCAATCAATTGGGTTGCTCACTCCTTGAAGTTCTACTCATCCAGGCAAGTGGAGATCATTCAAATATACTCCAGATATACACCTTGCAACTGGAGTAAAGGCTTTGAGATGCCATTTGCTGCAGCATATCCATCCATTGAACTGCTCTAGTAATCTCAATATTCCTGTGGCTAGTCCAGTTAACATTCTTATCTACGGTGACCTATAGATATTGATGATGGGGAACTCATTGATAGTCATGCTGTTGAACAGAAAGGGACACGATCTGGCTCACTGGTATTGGAAATGGTCATGTTACTTGCCATTTATCTGCCCAAGCCTAAATGTTATCCAGGTCTTGCTGTATGCTGGAACGGATGATTTCATTTTCTGAGAAGCTGCGAATGGAAGTGAACACTGTGTAATCATTTGCAATATCGCCACTTCCAGCATTAGGATGCAAAGAATTGATGGAAGAAGATTGGAGGGAATTATGATTGCAGGAGTTACATTTACTTGAAGTACTCGGGAAAATGTAATTAGTGCAGAACTACATAAATTCTTTTAACATGTAACAACCACAACGGTTTTATTGACATTCTTCCAGCCACGTTTATATGCCAAGAATTTATTTCTCAAACAGTATAAACCACCGAATTGCGCTTTGAGGTTTTTTATATATTTGGTTATTATTCTCAGAAATACGTAGAAAGTACTTCGAACTCTCTTTCAAACAATCTTGCTTACTTTTACTTGTGTTTGACCCCAGCAGGTAAGTGATTCAGCAAGGATGGACACCTTTGAAATGAAGACCTTTGATGTCTGGGCGCTCGGTGGCGCTGCAACACCGCCAGAGCCTCCAGAACAGAGCTTGTGACTGTTTTAAATGATTGTACCACTTCTCGCACGAAGCAGGGACAGAACAAAAGTACTTTGTGCCATTGTAGTGTCTCTTGGAAACATTAGTCAGAAGTAATGTAGAACCGTTCCCTGCTGGAGATTTTGTGTCCTAACTCCATATCTAATTATACATATAAATAGGCGCGTGTATGCAAATATGCAAATTAATTTTAGATAATTTGCGCGCGAATGCGCATTATAATTAAGTACGTTGTTTATATTATGCAGAGTTAAGAGCTATATATTAGTGTATGATACATAACCATCCATAATGCTCGAGCGTGCATATCCATGTTAGATATGTAAATACGTCTATGACATTTGTATGTATGCATCATGTGTATATGCATTAAATGTGTGAATACCATACATATATCTGCATGTACGTCAGTGTGCGTGTGTGTATTTAAATACAGATTGGTATGTTGCGTGCAAATCCCCAACTGTAAACACTCTCCGTTCAGCAGGCCGATGGATAGGCTCTTTCAGAGACGGTTTTTCCTCCATCAACCTTCCCCAAGCAAGGAGACTGAGCAAGATGTGAGAAGTGAGAAATTAAACTGCTGTAACGACAGGCGGTGATCTGCAGGGCGAGGAGAAGCACTGGGACTGTTAGTCACGGTGCAGTATCTGTGAGATCCACACGCGGCGCTGAGAAACTGACAACAGTTTAACGCGGCGTTTTTTCAATGACCTCATGGATTTGGTTTTTAACCAAGTGACCATTTTTACTGTTGAAAGTTTTAGTTACCCGATGTTGTCTTCACCCGGAGGTCCTGGCAGGCCGGTTGTAAAACATCTTCAGCGCTGACAGGCTGACGACTGTGTAACTTCCTTAAACCTGTTCGCTCTTTTTTTCGATGTGTAAAGTCTCGGCGGATTTTAGCTTTCTGCCGCCTGTGGAACTGATCGGCATGTGTTAATTCGAAGCATGTCCCCCAAGGAGCGAGACCCAGTCCCGGGGAGCCCGCTCGACACACTTTCAGACACAACAGAAATTTTCACCAAATTATAAAGAAACTCCTTCGCTTCAGTTTAGAAAACCCTTTCTCCACACCCGATTTGAGAAGTTTTGATTAGATGTTCTGTCCTTTAAATCTTCTCTGGGCATAGTCTCACGTGCATTCACGTCCATATATTAATCTATTTATTTGGGTTTCTAGAGAATACCCGCATCTGTGGAGAAACTTAATCTTCAGAAAGCTGGATTTTCTGCATCCACTGCTTAACGTAGCTTATTTCGATCTTATGGCTGAGAGCGGCTGAAGCGAGGTGAGCAGAGTCCCACAGTTAACGTTGCTCCGAGACTGTCAAAGATCTCCGCACTTATTCCGCACTTCGTTTATCCCGCATCCCACAGCCAACCCTTATCCCTTCGGGCACATCCATAACAGGGATATTTAATTCCGCAAACCACAAACTCATCTTATTTTTAAAATCTAATTATTATAATTATACGAATTTGGAATATTCACTATGCACTCCGCGCCAGATAATATGTGGTGTGGAGAAAGTACCCCGATTGTCCTGGTATTATTCTGTAATTTTTCAGTTGAATGTTGTCTTTGGGTCCAGTTTTGCATCCTCTGAATGCCCATTATTGTCTTCAATCAAAAAGATTATGGTAGATGAGCGGTGACAGATCTGTCTGTATCTATATTTTTCTACAGCAGGAAAAAAGATAAGATAATAGATCTCGAATAACATGTTCATTGCAGATGCGTTATAGATGGTTGTTAGAAACTAATGGAAGCAAACGGTAGATGGGTCGCTGCAGTAAACTCTCGTCATTGTCGGGTCACCTTTACTGGGACAAGCCTGAATAAGTGGGTTTCGGTCTAATTTTTGTTTAGGGAACTATACACCCAATAATTTAGATCCTTTCTGACAGGACGCCGTTTACCCAAATGTATTTCTCGCCGAGAATACCCGAGTGTGCATTTAACACATCAGGCGCACGCATACTATTCTTGCCTTTTTCGAGACTGTCTTCTGTTTTGTGGCCATCTAGAGTGTCGGAAGCAACATATTCACTGGTTTTATATGTAAGATGAACTCTTTACATTCACAGGTCTCCTTTCTGTAGAACTCATCACTTTTCTGTCTATTCTGACAGACCTGAGTGCCCAGTCATGTCACACAGACCGTATGGTCCGAACCAAGCCCGGCTATTCTTTCCTCCTGAGTACACAGAAATTCAACTAAAGGAGATACGTTATCGTGACCCTTCGGCCTCGAAGAGGAAATAATTAGAATGCATACTACAGAACAAAAAATATCACGGGCTTCAATCAAAGTCGATCTGGGGTTATGGCATGTGGTTAAGAAATATGATATATATGAAAATAATCATTTGATATGGGTTTGGCATGCTGGGTTAAAAATTGGAACGCCAATGTGTTTTTTTTTAAATGTCTGGCATTTATTCCGAGACTATAAATCTTCCCAGGAAAATTGCAAACAGGTGGAAAGCAATTTCCTTGAAAATTTAACAATATCTTTCCTTCTGAATATTAAATTATATCACAATATTTTCATTGTCGAATCGAACGTATCTGCAGCAAATGAAATATCAGTTACACAACCATGAATGGAAATTAATCCAAATTATCGCGATCTTGACCAAAACCCAAGCAACAAACAATCTACTGGAAGAACTCAGCGGGTCGGGCAGCGTCTGCGGGAGGAGAACAATTGTCCACGTTTCGGGTCGAAACCCTGCATCACGACCTGGATGATGCTGCCCGACCCGCTGGGTTCTTCCAGCAGATTGTTTGTTGCTCCGGATTCCAGCATCTGCAACCTCCTGTGTCTCTGTTGACTGAAACCCGTCTGCCTTCGTTTTACTGTGATCTGAGATCAGCTCTCTCTGCATTTCCCTGCATTGCTTTTCGTATTTCCTGATGATCTTAACTTCCTGTCCTGCCCATGGTCATGCAAAACGGTACAGAGTGAATTTCCTGGTTGGTTTGGTTGCGGGACATGCACATCGCAGGAATTATCCACTCCAGGACACGGCCGAACCTAACTTAATCGGAATTTCAGACAATGATTTTTTTTTCTCGCTCTAACATTGTGTAGTAACTTAGTTGCAAATGGTGCGGACTCAGAAGCAATGTGCTTTGGGATTAACAGATTATAGATTTGGTACACCCGGGTTGGTTAGGAATGCGTGCAAAGGAACTCATTCTGTTTTGTGAGCTCCCTTAAAGTTGAACAATGGGCCGGGTGTTTACTGACTGAGCACCAGACAATCGGCAATTCATTCTTGGAGATGTGTCACCAAACCCCAAAGAAAAGCTAACATGACATCTGTTTTAATGGTTTCTTGCTAATAAACTCTTATCCAATGGCGTCTTTGTTGAGACGTCAAAGATTATTTACAGAATCACTCAGTTTCTTTAATTGTTTCCTGATTGTTCCCTTCATTCCCGGTAGGTGGTGCCGAGAAACATCGCGGACATAAGGGGCGAGCGCTCCTTCACAGCGGGAGGGCAGCAGAAGGAGCGCTAATTGTGAAGCCGGAGGGCCAAATCGGGCGGATTAGAGTCTGCGGATTGGGGCTCAGTCAAAATCTGCCTCCCCCCGCCCCCCCCCCCCCGACCTCTCTTTCTTTCTCTCTCTCTCTCTCTCTCTCTCTCTCACACACACACACACATACACACACACACACACACACACAGTCAAAAATCAAACTTCAGTGCAGATTCCTGTAAAAATGTTACACTCCTAACACTCCATCTACATCCGATGCACAGCTACCCCAAACTCACAAAATCCAAATGCACTCTTGCTTAAACCTAACATGAACACATTCAGATTTGCACAGACATCAAAACAAACTCAGGTACAAACACTAATATTCATATTATCAACTGAAACAAATATTTATATGGTTTGCATACATCAAGAAGTTTATGCAAGTAATCACATTCTGGTACTTACAAATAAAGCTCACACATACCTCATGGAGGACCACAAGTTCATAAATGCAGTCCCATATTTGTCTGCAGACTCAGAAATACAATTTCATAATGACCATAAATTTGTAAACATGTTTATAAATTCATACTTACAATTTCATTATTAGTCCCAAATTTACAGATAACATTTCAGATATGATCACAGACTCACATTTGCTTTCATATATGATCTCAAACCTAGCTGTGTTGTCTTATATAGGATACAAATGTATATGTAGAAATGTAAACATACAATCCAACAAATAGTCACAAACTAAAACTCCAATAAAAATCTGTACACACATTTTTATGTTCAGATATTCCAGCAGAAACTTACTGATTGTCATTTATTAATATAATTAAAACATAAAATGGCATAATGATGCACCAAGGGATGTGCTGAAATGTACAACACAAACTCTTATAATTACACTTCTTTGTATATTGAAAATATCATACATTCAGATTCAGAAGTACAACACAAATTCAATGGCACTTGTAAGGTTGACTTCTAAATGCACCAATTCAAACCAAAAAAATTAAATCATGCACTGATAATGGACCAATGCAAACTCTTACACACCTTACTAATTTCAGAAATGATTAGATAAAAACAAATGCTTTCCCAGCCACAACATAAACTTGATAAGGTCTCCTGTACAATAGTGCAAATTCATGAACATTAGCAAATTTTTGCATTGCTCTGTATAAATGTATAGATCTAATCATACATTCATGTACACCAAGCTAAACTCATGGACGTAATCATAATCTCAAATACACCATCACAACCTCCTAGACAGAATCACACTGTCACAAATATCAATAAAAGTTCATGGAAACAATTACTTTCTTAGCTATACCAATACAGACTCATGTATGTGACAATACAAACTTGTGAGCATGATCACTCGTACATCAATGTAAACCTAGGCATAAACTCGCCGTTATAAACAGCCATACAGACGGTCAGACCACTTCACACTCTCATAAAGAGCAATACAAATTCATGGGTGCCTTCACACACTGATACAATCCAATACAATTTATGCAGTTCCGTTCCAAATGTAACCACCATAACATCGACACAATTGAATTCATCTTTTCTAGGCAGCATTATACAAAACCTACAATAAGCATTATTAACTATAACATTGACAAAATATGACATGAACAAATGACTTATTTTGATCTGATAGCATGTTAAAATATATATAAAACCTTTAAAGTATGATTCTGAGCTTTTTCCGGCAGAGATAAACAATTGATCCATCTTCTCACTGGAATCCTTCAGAATAGTCATGAAATATTGCATTTTTGATTGTGATGTGTGCAGCTTTGATTTGTTATCTCTTCTAATTTTGAGAGGATTACAGTATTTTGTTTTGGTATCATACTGTTCTCCCATTTGGTTGAGTTAATGTGAAGATACATTCAAAAATCTTCTCCGTGGATTGTCACCTTGTCATGGTGGAGAAGCTTGTGTGGTCCTGAGATCCCGAGGGCGATGCCATCTGGAGCTATGCTCCTGGTAGGGTCACCCATGGCGGTAAGGTCAATGGTGAGGTCCCTGACAAAGAACAATCCAACCGAGACCTCAACGGTGGAACAGGCAGATGAAGTTATTTCAAACTCAATGGCTGTGAAAGCGGATGAAGGCTGCAACAAATCCATCAGCTCCAATCATCGTGGTTTCTACGCCATTGGAATCAGTTGGTTGATTTGTGAAGTATCGTGTGCTTTTTGCAGTGCAACATCAAGTACACACTAAACAAACACACGCACAGGCGTCTTCGCTCTGTGGGCTACTTCTGATCAATGGAACGAAGACCATCATCCTCAACCTCGAGGGATAGCCACGACCACGATGACATTCAAAAATAGAAGGTGAAAGCTTCATGCTATAAATGCTGCCTCCAAAATGCAGTTCTTTGCTCAGTCTCATATGGTAAACACAGGGTGTAATTGAGCTATACAAATCAGAAGCTGATCTCAGCTGGAGTGTCAGCAGAGGACTACTGGCCCAGGCACCACTGCCCGCAGAAGGTGAAAATTAATATCCATGACTCTTGGTCCTGATCTGTATCCAATGCCTCCTGTAGATCATGCACATGTATGGATGTCACATGGGGACCGTTTTTGCCTCACATGTGACAAATGGACATTCATGGCAATCAAACCCCTCGAAGGATATAATGCCTTTGGGAAAGAATGAACATCTTAAAAGGAGAAAAATGGCAAGAGGACCTTTTTACAGAATAAGTATATACTGAGGCATCCACTTGGTGTACCTTTTCTGCACATTTACAAATTCCAAGTCAAGACAAACTCTTGTTTCTTCTTTGTCATGTTGTATTTTATACAACACATGTGGCATTCACCAATGCTAATTCTGAAACAGTTTACCAGGTAGGTTTTTTGGGTCAGTAAAATTTCCCATTAAAATAAATTAACTGAACTTTTAACTTCCTCCTTTCTCTTTGGACATTCTGGCTCACACGTGAATATGGCCACACAAAATCAGACATGTTTAGATGAAGAGACATAAACATCATTTATATAAAGGAAGTGACAAACTGCTGAACTGATGCATACATACTCAGTCACATAAACTGGCTGATGCAAGCATACACGATGAATTTTAGACGTACAAAGTCTCAGGCTATTGTGCACACTGGCAGAATTATTCATTGCAATAAGAATAAAAATGTAATTATAAACTAATGCTCATACAAAGACAAAAATGAGCTCAGATGGAAAGTTTCAGCTTTCATAATCCTGAACTTGGGTGCTGTCTATCTGGAGTTTGCACATTTTCCCTGTGAATGAATGTGTTTGTTTCCTCCCACATCTCAAGAACGTGTAGATTGGTGGGTTAATCGGCCACTGTAAATTGCCCCCAGTATGCAAGTGAGTCGTAGAATCTGGGGGGAATTAATGGCAATGCAGGGTGAATAAAATGGTATTAATGTAGGATTGGTGTAAAATAGGTGCTTGATGGTCAGGGGGGACTTAGTGGGCCAAAAAGCCTGTTTCCATGCTATATGATTCCAAGACTCTAATAATGTCTAGAAATTATATTGCACAATAGATTGCAGTGAAAATCTACATGCATAATCGAAAGAGGCCATTGGCCCACCCAGTCCTTTCCTGCAAACCAACACATGCCATTCAAAACTCACTAGTAATACGATTATCATTCTCACTCAAAATGTATTGATATTTAATTTAAAATGCAGTTTTTGGAAGTCAAGATGATATAAAAACAAACTGTTATGAAGGAGAAGGTATAGTCCAAGCAGATTTGAAATTGTTATTTTCAGGCATATTTGCATTTCCAAAATAATCTCATATTGTCAGAAACATACTTCAAGCTTCTGAGATTTATCTGTATCACTCACCAACACAGTCAACGATCAAGTATTTAGATGTATTCTAGCAGAGTAGTATACTGTCAGACTTGAAAATGCACCCACCGACTCTTAATCACATCCTTTCATATCTTCTCAAGCATAAACTTGGAGGCTTGGATGATTTACTGTATATCTCCAACAGAGTGGCTATTCTTGACTAGGCAGAAAACATACCATGATTTAAATCGTGGACAATATACTGTCCTGGACTCTTTAATTGTCTAGTGGGATAAGAGATGATTTCTTTTCTTTCTTTTACCACTTGCACTTCTAATAGGAGCTTCAGCTTGCCATAGAGAGGAGTCTCTGGACTTGATGCATGAGGCAATACATCAGTATGGAGGGATCTAAATGGATCAGCTAGTCTTTTCCTGTTCCATACTTCAATGGGTTCATAAACAGACATGAACTCATAACTCCATAAGGATAAACAGAAGAGTCTGCCTGATTCACATCCATGGACAAAATAATCTCCAGCCTTTGCACAGCCCCAAATGTCCTAAGTGTGCTTTCCAATATGTCTACTTAGAGTCAGAAGACACTATTTCATTTTTGAAATTAAAAGTTTGCAGCATGAGAGTGTTTAACAAAAGTTCCTTAACTTCATTGGGTTGCACTGAGCACATATACAAGAAAATTTAGAATTTATTACCAGCCATCTCCCCAAGGGGACTCTGAGAGACAGTATCCATGTGCATCTGGAAAGATAAGAACTGATAAGGGACAGTCAGCATGGCTTTGCGAGTGGGAACTCATGACTGAGTTTTTTGAAGAGGTGACCAAGAGAATTGACAAGGCCAAGGTGGTACACATTGTCTATGTGGACTTGAGGTCCCACATGGTAGACAGGTCTGGAAGGTTAGATCACATGGGAACCAGGGTGAGCAAGCCAATTGGATACAAAATTGACTTGGTGGCAAGGGTCAGAGGGTGGTGGCGGAGGCTTGTTTTTCAGATTGGAGGCCTGTGACAAGTGGTGCGCCACACAGATCAGTGCTGGGTCCTCTTTTGTTTGTCATATACTGTATATTAATGATTTGGATGAGAATGTAGGTGGCATGATTAGGAAATTTTCTGATGACACCAAAATTGGTGGTATAGTGGGAAGTGAAGAAGATTGTCTGAAGTTACATCAGAATCTAGATCAATTGAGAAAATGGGCAAAGGAATGGCAGCTGGAATTCAACTCAGGCAAGTGCGAAGTGATGTATATTTTTGAAGTTAACTCAGGCAAGGACAAACACGGTGAATGACAGAGCCCCAGGGAGTGCTGCAGAACAAAGAGACCTAGGGGTACAAGTACATAATTCCCTGAATGTGGTGACACAGGTAGACAAGGTAATGAAGAAGGGGTTTGGCACGCTTGCCTTCATCGGCCAGGGCATTGAGTACCAGAGTTGGGACATCATGTTATAGCTGTACAAGATGTTGGTGAGACCACTCTTGGAGTATTATGTGCAGTTCTGGTTACCATGCTATAGAAAGGATGTGATTAAGCTAGAGAGGGTGTGGAAAAGATTCACTCAGATGTTGCTGGGACTGAAGGTTTTGAATTATAAGGAGAGACTGGATAGGCTGGGACTGTTTTCCCTGGAGCAAAGGAGGCTGAGGGATGACCTTAGAGAGGTCTATAAAATCATGAGGGACATTGACAAGGTGGATTTTCACAGGCTTGTTCCCAGGGTAGGGGATTCTAAAACTGGAGGGCACAGGGAAAGATTTAAAGATGATCTGAGGGGCAAGTTTTAAACACAGAATGTAGTGGGTATATAGAATGAGGTGCCAGAGGAAGTGGTAGAGGTGGGTACAATTACAATGTTGAAAAGACATTTGAACAGGTGTGTGATAGGAAAGGTTTAGAGGGATATGGGCCAAACACAGGCAAATGGAACTTGCTTAGGTAGGCACCTTGGTTAGCATGGAGGAGTTGAGCCAAAGGACCTATTTCCATGACTCTATGAAATAATTTCCAATGAACTCAAGGCAGACTTAATGAAGTATTGTTCAGGAACCAGGGATTGAACATGATACTTTGTTTGCACAACTCCGTGTTCACCTTTGGGAGATATTGCACTGTTGCACAGATCATTCTCCAACAAGTTCCAAATGATAGGTGCTTTGGACAGTAATAGGAAGCCTCTTTCAAAATGTGTCCAGCTACTTCATCGAAGTTAGTGGTGGAATTAACATAACATTTTGAGACTGTCTCCATCTCATCAACAGCAGGCAGAATAAGTAGGGATTGATCACAATGCATGAAAAGAAATCAAAGCAGACACATGAGACTGCAAATGCAGGAGTCTGGCGTGAAAAAAAAAGACTGCTGGGGGAACTCAGAGGGTTGAGCAGCATCTGTGGAGGCAAAGGGATGGCCGATGTTTTGGGTTGAGACCCTGAAGTGGGACTGAGAGTGTGGAGGGAAGATAGCCAGTATAAAGAGGTGAGAGGGAGGGATGAGATGGGCTGGTAGGTGATGGATAGAACCAGGTGAGTTGGGGGATGATGGGCAGATGGAGCTAGGTGGGGAAGGGGAGGAGGGAGTTTTAAGACCAAGGCTGGTGGGCGATAGGTGGAAACAGATAAGATAGAGAAGAAACAATGGGGAGATAGAGCCAGGTGGCGGAGGGGAAGGAGGAAGGAAGAGGCAAGGGCTGGAAGGTGATAAGTGGAACCAGATAAGGGAGGAATGCTGGGCAGATGGGACCAGATAGGGGAGGGGGTAGGGAGGGCAGGCCAGGAGACAAGAAACCCTGTGAATAGGTGTGTGGGTGATGAGCAGCTGCAAATGAAAAAGATGAACAAAAGGAGAGAGAATGAGGTGGATGGGTAGGAGTGGGAAAGAAACAGGTGGAGTGGGTTACCTAAAATTGGAAAGTTCAATGTTCACACCATTGGGCTGTAGGCAACCCAGGCGGAATGTGAGATGTTGTTCTTCCAGTTTGCATTTGGCATCACCTTAGCAGTGGAGGTCATCCAGGACAGACAGGTCAGTGTGACAGTGGGATGTGGAGTTGAGGTACACGCAATCGAAAGCTCAAGATGGCTGTTGGGGACAAATCATAGGTGCTCTACAAAATGGTCACCTAGTCTACACCTGGTCTTACCAATGTAGAGGAGGACACATGGAAAGCACTGAATGCAATAGACAAGGTTGGAGGAGGTGTATGTGAACCTCTGCCTCACCTGCAAGGGCTGTTTAGGTCCCTGGATGGTGGTGAGGGAGGAAGTGTAGGAACAGATGTTGCAGGGGAAAGTACCAGGGGACGGGGAGGGGTTGGTGAGGAGGGATGAGCGGAGGAGGGAGTGGTCCCTGCGGAAAGCAGAAAGGGGGGTGGGAGTGAGAGGGAGGATGTGACTAGTGGTGGGATCGTGTTGTAGCTGGTGGAAAGGGCAAAGGATGATGTGTTGAATGTGGATGCTAGTGGAGTGAAAGGTGAGGACCAAGGGAATTCTATCTCTGTTCCTGTCTTGGGGGTATCAGCAGGGTCCCATATCATTTCAGCAAGATGTTATTGCTCTTGCATTCAATTGTGTGCGTAAATGAGCCCACTGTGTCAGTGAGCATGTGAATGAGAATGTGACAATGTGTAATGAGAGCAATGTAACGTGTGAATGAGCTCAACACAATCAGGAGAGTGCACATCATCTGTGTGACAGAGTCTGTGTTTGAGCTCAGTTTGACACTGAGTGCACAAACGATTACAATGTAACTGTGAGTGTGTAAAAATGGTTCGTGAGACAATACATGCACTGGGAAAAATCAAAGTATTGCACCTAGATTGTATCCAGGGCAAATGTTGCCTTAGTTTAACCTTATCCGCTCACCTGAGTTTTATTGGGCACCTTCCTAATACAATGTTAGACTTAGTGCTTGAATTTCTGGAATGGGTCTTCAATTTATGTCCTTCTGACCAGAGGGTTACACCTAGTCTGGCTCACTTGCACATTTGAACTCATTTGAGCACTCATTGTTTATTCATGCATTCATTATCACTGATCTTTTCTGCACACTCAATACCACACTAAGCTCATTTCTTCACGCTGTTATACTGAAGTTATTCACACGCAATGTTACACTGACCTAATTTACATAATTTCAGTTAAATTTTACTCATTCACAGGTCACACAGAATTCATTTATGTGTTGTCTGTCTCACTGGGCTCTTAATATATGTCACAATGAGCTTTTTACACACTCACAGTGTAATAATTCACACACAGTGTCAAACTGAGCTCCTTCACAGACACTGTCACACAGATCACGTGCTCTCATGATCTTGTTGAGCTCACTCTCACACAGTTACACCACTCTCGTTACATATTGTTACACTTGCATTTACATGCTCACTAACACAGTGGGCTCATTTACACACTCAACTGAATACAAGAGTAGAAACATCTTGCTGCAACTATATAGGGCCCTGCTGATACACCATCTGCAATATTGTGCACACACCTGGTCTCTCTACTAAGGAAGAATATACTTGTGATAGAAGGAGTCCAACTAAAGTTCACCAGATTGATTCCCTGGTTGGAGTGTTTGTTCTTTGAGGAGTGATTAAACAAACTGGGCCTTAACTCACTTGAGAAGAGTGAGGGAACTCACTGAAACATGCAAATTTCTTATGGAGCTTGACGAAGCAGATGGAGTCTGGGGTATCCAGAACCAGAAGTCACAGTCTCAAAGTAAGGGATCAGATATTATGGTCTGAGGTTAGAAGATGTTTCCTCACCTAGTGGAGAGTGAATTTTTGGAATTCTTTACCCAAGGGGGGGGTGTGGGGGTTCATTTACTGAGTATATTCAAGACAGACATCAATAGATGTTTGGATGTTAAGGGATGTGGGGAAAGAAGGGCTGAGGTAAAAGATTAGCCATGGTCTTATTGAATGGTGGAACAGGTACAAGGGGCTGAATAGCCTATTCCTGCTTCTGTTTTTGATGGTATATTGATAGTGACCACACCTACATGCCTGAAATCAAACAGAATCATTTGTACACAAACAGAATGAGCATATTTTCACTCCATTTTCACCACTGAGCACATTTATACATTCACTATTCCACTGTTATAATTCACACGCTCACAATCATGCTGAGCTCATCACACATTCACAGACAAATTGGTCTTATTTACACACACTGCCTTCATCCATGTACCCACTATCACATTGAGATCATTTATACGTTCAATGTCACATTGAAACCATGCGCATACTTGCTGTCACACTGAGCTCATTGGCATGCTTCCCATCACAAAGTTCTTTAACATAAACAGGCAACTAAGCTCGTTTGCACAGTCAAAATTAAGCTGATTTTATTTATACACTCACTGCCATAGTGAACTCATTGAAATGTTTACAATCACACTGAGCTCATTCACTCTTTTATACATACATCATCCTTTTGGGACCATCCATGTGCTCACTATCATGCATAATTCATGCAAATATACACAACTGCACTGAGATCTTTTACAGCTTTACTTTTACACATTTTTGCTGAGTTCATTCATTCATGCAGTCACACTGAGTTCACTCATACTCAGTCACAATGAGCTCCCTCATGGTCAAATTGAACTTCATGGACTCACTATCATGCTAAACTTATTTTTGCACTCACCATCACACTGAAGTTATCTGTGCAATCACTGTCACTCTGAGCCCATATATACACTCACTAACATTCACAGCTTATTTACACATTGTGGTTACAATGAACTCATTAACACACAGTGCAACAATGAGCAGACACATACTATCCATTCACAGTTATGTTGGATTCATTAACAGATATACAATCAACTCATTCATACACCAACTGTTACACTGATCACATTCAAAGATAATCACACTTCACTCACACACTCATTATTACTGTAAGCTTATTTGCATTACCAGTGTCATGTTGAGCTCATTCACAATCACAGTGTCTCCGACACACTTGTTGCAACACTGAACTCATTGACAGACTCATAATAACAGAGCCTATTTATATGCACTGATGTAATAAATATCTATTAGAAATAGACTGAATTAATTGTTACACTAGACTTGCTTTGTGCACTGACTGTCACACCAAGAACATTCTCATCCTTTTAGTCATTCTGTTCAGTTACACATTTGCTGTTAGACTGAGCTCATATACACTGAAGTCATTTAACCAAACAAAGTCAACATCAAGCTCATTCACACCACAATCACATTATGCACATTCTCACAATCCCAGTCAAATTGAGCTCAATTACTTGCACACTTACTATCACACTGCTTATTTATACATTCATAGACTCACTCAGCTCACTTCCCCCTACTGTCATATTGAACACCCATTTGCACTTGGCTTTTTTGCACAGCCCCAGTTATATGCTGACATGTTCTCACACTCATTGCCACACTTAATTCATTTACATGTGCTGGCACAGTGAGGTTTATTTTGCTCACTCAGTTATGCTGAGCTCATTTATACACCTTATTATAGCGAGCTCACTTATACACAATGTAACCCTGAGCTGACACCCACATTCCATTTGCATTGGGCTCAGTCACAGTTACACTAAACTAATTAACACACAGTAGCCCCTAGTTCATTCACACATCACTCCAAATTCATTCATTGACCTTGTTTACACAGTCATATACATCTGCCTATTTTCTATGGGCAAGTAAACAATAAATGGTTTTTGAGTGGAGAAGTGACCAAAATGGAAATGTATTCACAGTGACAGTTGGCATGTTTGAGGTACTAAATGATTGTATCATTCTTCACCATGTAACAGAAAGGACCAATAAGGGAACTGTAGTTGATGTGGTATATATAGTCTTCCAACAGGCACCTGATAAAGTGGCACACAATCAGCTACTCATCAATATTAAAAGCCATGGAATAAAAAGAACTGATGCAGTATGGATGGAAAATATGTGATGCAACAAGAAACAAAGGAGTAGGGAAATATTGTTTTTATATTGGGGGGAAATGTACAAGAGAGATATCCCCAGAGTTTCTCAGTGATTTGGTCATGGGTCCAACTGTGAGGAGCATAATAATTGACTACAAGGACTTAAATGTAAATCAATCTGCAGATGATGGAAATCTGAAATAAAAAATAGAAAGCTGGCAACACTGAGAAAGTCAGGCAGCATCCATGGAAAAAGAAACAGATAATGTTTCAGGTCTGGCTCCCTTCATCAGAACTGGAAAAGAAGAAAACACAAGTTAGTTTACAGTAGCAGAAACGGTGGGGTAGAGATGGTAGAAGAAACTGAATATCTCTGATGGAGTGAGTCAGAAAGGGTTAATGAGGGCAGGAACAAGCACATTTTTGCTTCTTTGTCCATGTAATATGTTGTTAACAGTGAGGCCATAGTACATGCTCAGCAGGCAGACTATACAAATCGAATAAGAAAAACTGAGCCAAAATAATAACAGGCAGAAAATGTCAGGTCTGATACAGGCTGAAAGAGTGAGTTACCTGAAGTTGGAAAATTCAATATTGGTATGTTTACATGGAAAATCAAGTGTTGCTTCTCAAGTTTGCATTGGGACTCATTGTAACAATGCAGGAAGCCATAGACTGAAATGTCAGAGTGGGATTGAGAATTAAAGTGGCAACAGGAAGCTCAGTGTCTCTCCTGTGGACTTGTTTTCTTCTCTATTCCAGTTCTGATGAAGGGTCCTAGACCTGAAACATTAACTCTTTCTTTTTCCACAGATGCTGCCTGACCTGCTGAAAGTTTCCAGCATTTTCTCTTTTTATTTAAGGAGATAAAAACAGGCTGGTGGATTGAGCTTATATGTGGCAGCTGAAATTTAATGCTGAGAAAAGTGAAGTGTCTCATTTTGGTAAGAGGATGAGAAGAGGCAGTTTGAACTAGAGGGAAAAATTCTCAAAAATTAATAAGAACAGGAAGGTTGGGGGTGGTATTTGTACACATTCTTATCCATTTTGTTCAGCAAACCTGTCATTGAAAGTGATAAGGTTGGGTTTAGAAAATGGTTAAAATATGTAAGGAATTCCAGGGTTTATAGACAGAGGCACAGAGCCCAAGTGCAAGGAAGCCATGATGACCTTGTTTCTGCCACAACTAGAGTATTGTGTCCAGTTCTAAGTACTTCACTTCAGAAAAGATGTGAAGGCTTTGGATAAGGTGCCGAGAAAACTTACCAAAATTATTCTAGGGATGGGAGTCTTCAGTTTTGTGAATAGACTGGAGAAGATGGAAATGTTCTCCATGGAGCAGAAGAGATTACAAGGATATATAATAAAGGTATCTAATATCATGAAGGGTAGAGGCAGAGAAGATAGAGAGAAAGTAAAGTCAGGTCAAGTTATTGTCAGACGCACAAGTATGGTGAGAGATACAGGTACAATGAAAAGCTTACTTGCAGCAACATCACAGGCACAAGCATCATGAAAGCTGGTTAAAAGCACAGGGATACAGAATGTAGAAAATTTGGTAAATGAACCAAAATTGACATGAGAAAAAGTTTTTTTACATAGCATGTGGTCAGAGTCTGGATTGCACTGTCAGGGGTAAGAGTAGAGGCAGATTTAATGGTAGCTTTTGAAAGAAAGTTGGATAACTATCTGAAGTGAAAGAACTTTAAGGGCTGTGGGGACAGTATGGGAACAGAACTGGCTGCATCACTCTTACATAGAGTTGGTGCAGACAGAATGAACCAAATTGCCTCCTTCACTACTGTAACTATTCTGTAATTTCTACAAAGCTCATTTAATGCTCCCTGTAACACTAAACTCATGCACACACTGTCACACTGAGGTTATTTACACAATAACTTACATGGAATTCATTTAGATTTACATCAGCCTTATCTACATACTCATGGCCACACAGAGCTTGATTTGTTAATCCACAGTAACACCAAATTTACTGTAACACAGCATTCACACAGATTCGCAGAAGTCACTTTCAGTTACACTGAACTTATTTACTCACTCAGTGTCACTCTTGTGGACTTGTTTTACTCTCTTTCCCACTTCTGATGAAGGGTCCCAGACCTAAAACATTAACTGCTTCGCTTTGACTTTAGATACCTCTGTCAGCTGGAGTTAAAACAAATTCAGTCAATACCTCACAGTTACACTCATTTACATACTCATATTTAAACACTCAAAGCCACATTGAGCTCATTTACACATAGAGTCAAACAGAAGTCTTTTGTGAATTCAGGAACATGCTGATCTCATTTACACATTCATACTCACTCTGAGCTCATTTGCACACTTGCTGTCACACTGACCTCATTCTTATACTCACAACCTACTGCCACTGACCGAATTTACATAATCATAGTTAATTCACACACTCACACACACACACAAACACACACACACGCTATATAGATAATTGAGCTCATCCACACACTTCAATCAGTGATTTAGGGCTTAATTACACACACAATCACACTGAACACATCCTCCTGCTCACAATACAATGAGTTAATTTGCACTGTTACACCAGCCTCAGCTATACAGTCACTGTTAGCCTGAGTTCAGTCATGTCCTCACAGTTGAACTGACTCATTTATACCTGCAGTTACAGTTAATTCATTTGCATATTCACTGTCACAGCAAGCTCACACAGTCTTAGAGTCATAGAGCTATACAGCCCGGAAACAGGCCCTTCAGCCCAATTCATCCATGCCAACCATTTGCACTCCCCGATTACAGTTACAGTAGGTTAACTTACACACTCACAGACCATGAACATTAACAAATTCACAGTACCATTAAGCTCATTCAGACAGTGACAATCACATTGAAATTCATAGACTTGCCATTATACCGACACATCTATAGATTCACTATCGCACTGATTTCATTCACCCACTCAGTTAAATTTTACTCATTACTATACTTGCCATTATGGCAAGTTATCTACACATTGCCACATCTCCACTCCTCTTTGACAGTTTCCAGGGGCTAATATACAAACTTCATTCACACACTCATAGTTGTACTGAATTCATTTACACACTTACACCTATACTTGGCACACTTACACTAAGCTCTTCATATTTTCTGTTACAGTGAGCTAGATTGAATATTCAATATCACTGAGCACATTCTCACCCTCAGAGCCATGCTGAGCTCATTCACATACAGCCACACAGACCTTGTTTACACAAAGTTAGATTGAGTTCACACCTTTTGCATGACAGTGATCTTATTTACATGCAGTGAGTCACAGGCATATTCCCTTTACAGTTATATTCGGCACACTTACACACTAACACAGAGATGAAAGAACTCATTCACATACCCATGGTTACAATGAACATTCATACATTGTCACACTGAGCTCTTTTTATGCACTGTTACACAGACCACATTTACACTGACCCAATGTATACACTCATAGCTACTCTGAGCTCATTTGCATCTCACGGCAACAGTAAATTCACATGTTTTGTCAGCTGAATTCATTCACACACTATTACACAGAAGTTATTTATACTCCACGATTTCTCACAGTGATACAGGCCCATTTACACACTCGCAGATACAGTAGTCATTTACACACTGTCACACTGGGCTCTATACATGCACACACTAATACCAGGTTTATTTGCATACCGATAGTCAGACTGCGCTCATTCATGCACCCACTGTCACATTCTCATCCAGACACTCTGAGCTCATTTTCACACTGCACTGTCAGACACATGGAACTCACTTGCATTTGGACTGGGCTGATTCACACACTCACAATTATAGCGAGCTAATTCAGTCATTGACACACTGAGCTCATTTATATATTTCGAATCACAGACATTTTATCGTTTCACATTAATGTTAAGATGAGCTATTTCACACTTACTTGCCTTTCCTTAACTTACATTACATTACACTTAAATCTAAGCGTAACCCCAGCTGCGGTAAAATATCTTCTCACGGTTACACCAAGCTTATTACATAGAGTTGAAGTCGGCTCATATGCGCATATTCCCACCTGAGTCGCTATTGACATTCACGGACGCACTTGGTATATTCGTTCATAAATGTAGTTGCTCACAATTACACTGCTCTCATTCTCACAAGCTTCCATGCATCATTACACGATGAGTCACACATACTCCCATATAGACTGTGATCATTGACTCACACTGAAGCAATTGAATAACGGTGCAATCTCAGTATAAATTCCGCCTTGTGGGACTGTGGCGGTTACTTCCAATGATTCAGACAAATTTTGTGTCAACGTTTAAAATTAGTTTGGATACGTGGACGGAAAGGAATTGGAAAGAGGAACATGGGAACAGGGCAGAACAATAACTAGCTGGCGCGGGGGGCGGTTGGGTAGACCGACTGTAGTCTCATTTTAACTCAGAGCTAGGCTTGGCGAGGCGGAAGATAATTGAAATTCCTTAGAGGAGATATTGACACACGGCTTCCAAAGTTAGACAACAGTTCATATCTGATTTATAGAGCACACGTTTAGTTTTGATGCAAAGCCCAAAATACTTTGAACTGAAGTTAAACTTCTTATACTCATGGTTTGGTGCAGACTGGAACTGTTTTGGTTTCTCTTGGGTTACAATGGACTCACTGACAATCCTCCCGACCTCCCTCAAACCTCCTCATTAAGTCTTGATCGTCAAAGTGGTTGAGGTGTGGATTTGTCCATAGACCTGTACTGCTGCATCGGTGCTAGTGTCTGCTTCATCGGCGTGGTTAGCAGCAGATACTTGTGGAGACTAACCTGTCTATACCGAGTCAAACATGCAGGATCTCAAACCAGGAAGTAGTTGGCACTAAATATTCCTGGTCGGAAACATGTGCGGTCAAGAGGAGATGCTGGACAGCTGACTCATTGAGTCAAAGAAGCAGGCTTTTCGGCCCATCATGTCCATTCCGACTACATTACACACTTCTATGCCTTGGCGATTCAAGTGCTTTTCTAAATACTATTTATAAGTCGTGACAGTACCTGCCTCCACCAGCTCCTCAAGCAGAGCAGTCCCGGTTCCAACCACGCTTTATGTGATTAAAAAATCCCCTTCTAACCTCCTACCTCCCACCCGCCCTTTTCTTTTAGACACCACACCAAAGGCAAACAAAACACCTTCTAACCATCTACCTTCAAGGAGGAAAGATTCTAACAATCTATCTGATCGATCCTCCTGGTATTTTTGCATTAAAGTTAACATTATCCACCAGTGACCCGGACTCGAGGACGGATGTTGCCTTTCTCTCCCCCTTCCTGTCAAGACGAGTGTGTGCAAATTTTAAGATAACAATTCGAGAACCGACGTTTCAAAAGTCTTCGTAACCCGCCTGCTGTGGCCGCCCAGCTCGAAGGCGTAAATGCTGGCTGGGTTTAACACAACGCGCAGGATTTGATGAAAATGGGGGCCAGGGAGAGGTTTTTGAACGATGTTCCCCCACCGCCCCTTCCCACCACCCCTAATAAAAATGAGACTAAGGGCCGCATGCAGGCAAGACACAGACACTTTATAAATACCTACCTAAAGGACAAAACCTATTGCCTAAAACAAAGTGCACTTACAAAACATACCTGCAGTCCCGGAGGAGCACTAATAGTGTGCATTATTTTGTATAAGTACATTAACAGGAAAAATCAATGTTACATAAAACTGACAGATGTCCAAAATGAGTACTAGGTATACAGAAAGAGCGTAATTATTCGCCCAGACAAGGGGGTCAGCAACAGGCCTTCCAATTAAGTGATTAATCAAGTGAGGGTATACTCTGGTCAAATTGTCAAGTGTGCACGGGCAGCCTAACTGAGAAGCAGGATGTAGGGACACACAAGTCACAGCATCATACGCGGTTTTTTGAAAGTGCTAATCAGTTTTACCCGCCTGCACTTTCTTGATAATTCAGCATTTTTTCGCGTGGAAAAGACGCATAAATGGCCTATATTCATCTGTTCGGCGCAGTCATTCAAATCGAGAAAAGAATGCATGGGTTTACCGATTTTCCACACACTCGCGTAAAGTGGGCATGGTCTCATATACAGCGTTCAAGCGCAAGTATACTCAATCCCACGCTTACACGGGTACATTACCATACGCACAACTGAAGGCATATTTAGTCATAGTCCAGCTAACCAGGCAGCTGCCCTGCGCCACTGAGTAAGATATAAATTTCCAGTTTGTAAAATAACAGGAAATAGGGGAAGAATAATTGGAAACTTGTCTATTGAGTGCTTCCAATTGGCTTCCCGGAGCAAGCGCTAACGCGGAAATATTGGAGTAACTTACTCTGCCCGTTTTGACCCATAAGATGGGAGGTTCACGAACTGTAGGTCATCAGACATCCACCTGCATGCTCGTGTTTACAAAGAAGCAACTAAAAACGGATTGAAGGGCAGTGTTTCGGTACACAAATGGTTAAAGCGATTTGCTAAGGGAAACCGAAGTATTGGAGTTAAGATAACGAACTCTTTTTTTCGGAAGAGTATATATCATATGAGGTTTATTCAAAGACATTCCCTGACCTAAAGGAACAGTTGAATGGGCAAAACTTGGGAGCTAAGAAGAAAAGGAATTGGTCATCCGTACATTAAGCAGAGAGAGCGAGAGTACTCAAATTGGACATTGCAGAAAAATCTAAACGATTAATGGACGCACACTTTTTGACAATGACGTGTAACTTTCTAAAAACGTGTATCACTTCCTTAGTTCTAAGGACTTATTGTATCATGCACCTATATGTCCACATTATTATTGAGTAATGCATGTTTCTATTTGCACATCCCAGCACCGATCGAAATGACATAGCTAATGTGTGCCTTAGACCTGACAAAGTAGGTAGTATTTCAAACCACAGCTAGATAAAATGGACCTATTAGAGCCCTGAACCCAATACACTAGCAACATAAGTGCTGAAATGTGCTGTAATGTTTAACACTTCAATTTGTTGATGTATTATGCATTATCTAACATGACTCCTATAACAGCGACCTCGTCGTTTCTGTACAGGCAGCTCGGAGTTCCCGTTTGATACCTGATTTAAATACGTAACTGCAAACTAATGTGAATTTGTTCTTTCCGAAACGTGATGGATTTTCGTAATTATGGTTAATTAACATTTACCGTAAAAAGGCAGCATCGTCACATTCTGAACGAATGTCACCATGTAGTTAAGACTCGCTGAGAAACGGCTTATAACTTTTAACCTTATTTGAAGAAAATAGTTTGAATGTATATTCGTAGAGACGGAATTCTAATGCGAAAAAAGCAAGGCTTATAATTTATTTTAAACATTGCATCAGATTTTTCATACGTGCAAAATAAAATTAGATCACTTCATATTTGAAATATTCAAATTTGAAACAGTAACTTTCTGTCCATTTGTTAAAACAAGCGCACGCCTTCACACACCTGCCCGTCCAAAGCTAAAGACAAACATGGGCTTGGGACTTTGAAAATCAAGAATATTTTGTGTTCGAAAGTTCAGGTATATTTACTTCATAATTTAAATACTGCGTCGATAGAACCTTGTACTGTTTCAAATTAATTTATATATTTTAGGTAACTATGCTTATAAAATTGAAATTTTATATGGAGATATAGTTCATCTATTTTAATTATCTTTCATCAGAAGCTTATAGCTTAATGCTTGTATAACTCGTATTAGGTTAATATCTGGATTCGAAGCCACAACCATCTAATCAAAACAATCAATGAACTTCGTAATTAATAATAAACCAACCTACGAATCAGTTTATGATCCTCCTGAGAGTACCAATGTAATGATGATGCTATGTCGGATATGGCGATAACTATGGGTCTGACAATAACATTTATAGCCGCCACTTGGAAATGGTCCAGAACACACAAATTAATCTTCAGCTACAAACAAACGAAATGAATTCAACGACAAATGGTCTGTCTTTGAGAAGGAATAGCAGTTACAGACATACGAATCCCACCATTTAAACTACAATCCACAAGAAAAGTGTTTAATTCCATCTAATCCACAAAAGGAATGGCAAGGTTAAAAACGTTCTGAAATTGTCTTGAAACAGATGGAATATTCTATCAAATTTCTTCGTTTAAATGAAGATAAATTAATTAAACTGTTGTTGCAGCCTTCCCATGTCTGGGCTTCACACTCAGCCTGGAAAGGCCGTGATCTCATCTGCGTATGACAACAAATCAAAGTTCAAACAGGAGGCTTATGTGGCAGTTGATCCTGTATCATATCCTTCAATTACTATTTAATAGAATTACAGTTTTAAATCCAAATAGTCTTAAAGAATTTTTTTTATCAGTAAAGAAAGAGCAGAACAGTGAAACAAGAATCGAATGCGTCGTGCAGTGGAGTGAAAGAAATCTACTGACAGGTCACACTGTTCCTGACGTACAGTGCTCAAATTCACCACCACACGTTTCACGATATTAATTACTTAGATTCAACCGAAGCAAATTATATGAAAAAAAACATTCCGCTTCTTAAGTAAAAGTAATTATTTTCGATTAAAATGTCTCAGCGATTTGCAGTGAGCCGAAACAGTGCGTGTGAACATAGAAACAAATTCTTAGATTCTTGGAGTGCGTGTGCTTAAATGGTTTTAATTTTCACTCGAAGAACTTTCCCTCAACTCTCACCACCACGCATATTCCACGCCCTCCCCTCCAAACAAAACAAAAAAAAAGTGAAATATAAATCAGACTCTGGAAATCCTGGGACAAGATCGCGTACATTAATTAACAATAATTATAAACACTGATCTGGAAGTTAGAAAAGAAAATGACTGTAAATAGAAATAAGGAAGCGACAAGTCATTCGGCAAATACAGAATAATATTTCTTATTAAATTATACATCCTATTAATTAAAATCGTTTTTTAAATGCTGATATAAAGTCGCAGAGTGTTGTGGAACCTTGAAATTTCGTTTTAAGTTTAGGTACCAACGTCTCCGCGCATGCTTTAACGTAAAAAAAATAAATGGCTCGACATCGGCAATGTAATGCAAACATAAAGTGTACAAATATGATCGATTAAAGTGACTTTCAATCTGTATTTAATGACAATTTAAAATTACATTAAATAGCTTATTCCAATAATTTGTGATAATCTATTTCTTAATTAAAACAAACTAAAAGTTAATCATAGATTTCCTTAGACATTGCCCACACTTCGATTCCTTAATGTGAGTATCTATATTTCACTAAAATACCAAATTTCTTGTGTCCGCCGGGAGGACACGACGTATATGTGCGGTTTTTATGGTGCTACGGGGCAAAAGAAAAAGACTGTGGAATTCTTTGGACTTACAGCTATCGGACTATATCTTACCTTTACGTTTCTCCCTGTTCTTCAGGACTGCAATGTCTCCGGCTGCCTGCATTTCCCGAAACCACTCCGAGTGCAGCATAGTGCTGGAGTAAGAACTGCATGACTACACACGAATAAAAAAAATCTGCTCTGCTAAACCGCCAAATCAGCGCAAGATCAGAACAGACCACGTCCACAGCTCAACTATTTTTTTCTTGCAGTCACCGCAAAGCAACCAGTCTGAATCCAAGCTGAAAACACCTCAGTAAATAAATGAATAATCGACATGATCACGCGATAGCAACATAATTTGCATGTATGTATTTGTTTGGCAATAAGACTGTTCAAATGAGTGGGTGGGTGCACTATTGTCGGGTTCAGTGCTCTAAACAGAACTGGAGACACTGCAAATAGACCCAGAGTTAGGTGCGCCTCATGTAAATGGAAAATGCCCACGTTGCTGTGAATGTGGAGTGGCCTTTCAGGTGGCATGCTATGTTTAAGGTTTCAGGGTCCAAACTCCTGCACTAAGGCGCAGAGAGGCAGCAGCTGTAGTCCCCTTGCTGCGCTACTTGAGTGACTTGGTGCATTTGGCATATAAGCGGCCGAGTGGAATATCAAAGTCAAATGCAGCCCATGCCATCTGCTTGACTTGTATCTCACGCCGAAGGCTTGAGCATAGATGAATAGAAGCTCATCGGCTTTAGATTAATTTCATCTTAATCAACAGCTCGACTCGTCATGGATAATAAACCAATGGCGGTCTGAAGAAGGCCCATCGATAATAATCGGTATTGGGCAAGCAGAAGGAAGCTGCCCTAGCTCGGCACATGCGATAGGCCATATCTTTCCGGGGCAGAAGGATTTAGCAAGTCAGAAAGCTTAAATTCGGATTTTCATTGATTTACGTCTCAATTGTCTACCCAAGAACAAACGAATCCAAAATCAGTAGACTTCCTCTACTCTTAAATAAAGCGTCCTAAGATCTCCATTGAAAAGCATTCTTTAAAGGTATATATTGCCAGCGTTACCACTTTCAAACTACAGGCCATTATTTCAAGGAGATTTCACCAATAAGTGGATGTTATCTCTCCTTGCCTGACACGATTTGTTCTGGCAGCTGAGCTCAGCGCACTTTGAAAGTAACACGGTGAGAGCGCGCATGCTCGCGGCCTCTCCGCGGAGCGGCGCGCTGCTTCCTTCCTGCAAACCCGGCTCCAGAAGGATTCCGGTTCCGTGTTTTGCTCTTTCTCTCTCCGTGCCCCCAATCAACACAACCTCCCCGACGTTGGTGCAGGATTCCAAGCAGAAGCTGCAGTCACTTTTGTGTGGCGGGCTTTCATTTGGGCTCCCTTTCTCCCCGGTGTGGTATATTCAATGGAAAAAAATAAACCCACCGCACGTTCAAATCTAAATCAATTAACAAAGAGTTTGCAACAATTTCTGAGTTGTATGTCATGAATAATCTTTACACCTCTGTATATTATCATTTCAATCTATTAAACAATAATGTTTGACCAGCCCAGTTATTACTACAGTGTAATAGTGTACACTGTAAAATGATACCCTTATCTATACTGCAGTCATTTAAATTATAGTTTCGACATGACCCAATGTTTTTAACACTGACTTTCAAATACCCAAACACTGTATTGCCTTGGTAAATTGTAGCTTGATTTCTTCAAAAATCGAAAAGAAAAGAAACAATTTAGCCGAATAGGGAAGGTGGTATAAAAATCCCACTTTAAAACCACATTTTTTAGCATTTTCATTATATCATCAAAACATTTTTTCACTTATTAAGAGTTTTTCTACTCAGATGGGTTTCAATAGCAATAGAAATCCGCGGCAGAAAGATTACGTTCTCACATAAAAACAGTTCAAAAAGATTCAATTGTCACCAACCAGCGCGTAGTGAAACACGTCGTTGCCAAGTAGTTAAAAAGACTGGCGTAAACACAAACTTTACAGGGGGAAAAAAACAAATAATCGCTCATCAGTGATAAACGTTCTTTGTTCGTGGTTATAGCTATAATGATAAAATGAATAATAATTACATTTATTGCAACATAAGGAAACAGGAATCACTTCATTCATTGCTAAAGTAACACAAAATCAATTTCTCCCTAATAAGCATTCATAACTTTGGAAAGTTTGGAAAGCTTATCCCCATGACATCCATACATTTATGTCTATGAGATTTATTACAATTCTCTCCTCCTGTTTACACAATATATATGTATGTGCATACCTTGGTGTAAGCAAGATTAATCAATGTTTATAAATCAAATTGTAAAACCGTCAGTCGTTTAGACGTGCATGCTAGTTTCTTCAGTTAACCGTTGGGCCTCATTTAAATCTCGTTTTAGTTGCCAGAAAACTCGTCACGGAAATTCTCAATCAGTTATCCAAAGCACACAGGGATAGATTTCAAAAACTTCACAAGTGAAAACAAGTTCAGGGCTCAGTTCTATTTTTAATTCACGCTTGAATTAACAGCCCGGGGCAATGAACAACATTAGTGCAAAGGTGCTGGTGGTGGACTGTTAGTCATGCAAATAAAGACTTCTTTCAACACTTCACAATGAACTTAAGATTCACGGGGAGGAGCTGTAATATGATTAGCTGATTAAATGGCGAGTCCCCGTATTTACTGTTTTCATTTGCCGCCATAAATAGGAGGAAGTTAGTGTCTCAAACCCCATTTCTTGTATAATTAGTCTATATCAATTGCTGCAAACATGTTCCTCGGATGTGGTTACTGTGTGAAACAGTCTACCTAGAGAAAAAACACGTGTAGATTTTTTCCCCCGGTATGTTCGAAATCATGTTCGTAAATGTGTGATGTTTAGCGTTCACAACTTTAAAAACTTTTTTTTCAAAACCCAGCATTAAAAGACAAAAGACATTCTTTTTCCACATTGGCAGATTCAGCGAACACCATACGTCGTTTTCTAAATTTCTATGGATAAGTATCTCGAGGCATTCAAATACTTTGAAGAGAAAGACACAACAAGCCAGCAGGTATAAGAAAACGGAATACTATATTTTGAGTTAGAAAGGTTTTTTTTACATATAGATAAACACGCAGTTGAAGAAACAGTGACTAATAAGCGCCCAACATGAACTGGAGTGATATAATATTAGTTCATTCTGACTGAAAATACCCAAAATAGCACTTTGCATAAAGTTACATCGCACTAGATATATCCAGCTGGGCATCACCCTACCCTCCCATTTTGTTTAGAACCTAGCACTTTCGTCAGACGCTTAACACAATATGCAAAAACACTGAGTCTGTGATCCAGATAGATAGAGAAAGAAGGAAAAACAAGAGCATTTCATATACAGGCATTTCTACACATATATTACAAACTGGGAGAATGATCGCGTCATTAGATATACATAATTCATATAAAATTTTGAAATAAAAATAAAAATCTGTTACAGTCATAACTATTCTTTCACATAACCAGTACCCACATAGGCAGTAACAGAAGTGTAGAAAAAGGTGCTTACGAAAAATGATTGTCTGCGGAACAGAAAAACGATTGCAGCTTGGCTTCGGGGGTCTGACCAGCACTCGGACTATAGAGAGCAACAAAGGCAACGAAAATTCTCTCATTCCCTCTTCATTGCAGTTCCTTGTAAAAAATATTAATGTAGATTATTATTTCCTCAGATATAAAATACATCATGCAAGACGGGTGCCTCCATGGAAAGCGCTGGATCAGACGTACTCGTCCTAGAACTGTTTTGTCACTTTTTTTCTTCTCGAATGTTTTTTTTCTGTCTTTTAAAAATTGTCATTATATGTCTTTTTTTAAATTTTTGTCTTACATCTCAGGTCCATATTCCTTTGTGAATGTATTACGAATTTGTCTTTTTTGTATCATACATCACATTCACTGTCGCTGGAGGTTACCGAGAGGATGGATGTGGCCGTCTCGGCTCGCTCTGTCATGCTCGACACACTGGTAGTCGGGCTGGCGGCTGTGGACGGAGATTCCGCCGCGCTGTGAGCAGTGCAGCCCGGCTCCGATAGCGTACAAACCCCACTCTGTCCTACTGCCTGATGCTGCAGCCTGTCCGGGACAAACAAAAAAAAAGTAGGAGAGTGGGAGAAAGGCAAATAGGAACATAATTAGGCAATAACACATACTTCCACAGGACAAGAAATCCAAGGGATTTAATTATTTACAAAATCACTTTGAATATGGTGTTGCTGTAAAACTAAACAGTCTAGCGTTTTAAAATTACATTCACTGGACGTTCTAAGCAATATGTTTTTCTTTACAAAAATACATTGGACTGAAATCTTATTTTGAAGTTGTTAAAAACTTACATTTGTGATCATTAAATTATTATATTACAATTTGCTTGCCAGTTTCAGCTAACATAATGCTCACAAACGAAATACACTTAGTTGTAAAGAATTGCACTCCATTGTGCTTTAAAAGTTATCCTTAATCTCATTGCCATGCTGCCTGTGAAAGTGTTTCTCGAAATCTAAATTTTAAAGTTGTTTTGTTTGTTTTCATTATGGAAAAGCACATGCTTAAATTATGTTTCAAGATATACCTAAATCCTGTGTTTAAGATGCACCCTTTCAGTAATTAATATTTATAATGTCAACTGGAAGTGCTTAGAAGGACATTGAAGGTTAGCAAGGCAACTATAATTGAGTTTATTTTGGATAAAAATATTGCTATAGTTATCAAAGCAAATAATGTCCTATGTTGATTTGAATGCCCGCCAAGTACGCATTCTTTATTGTGCCGAAAAAGTTAATATATGTTTATAATATTGAGATGAGTTCCCAATAATTGCTCAGAAGCAGAAAGTAGTATTACCCAGTCATTGGCCTATATTTCCGTGAAATTATCCAAAACAAGGGAGTCGGTTGTGCAGCTTTGGGATGACAACATATTGGTGGGATTTCGCATTTCACGTTATAAAACGCATTGTGTTTTTATCTTTCTGTATCTGTTTGCCCTTTATTTTATCTCACTTCAGTTATGTTTATCTTAGGTCCGAAATCAGCAATCGGTTGGTTTGTGTATCCGCTCATTTAAATTAGAAAGTACCGTATTCTCCCGGAAGCTACAATTCCACATTCTCTTATAGTTCCATCTCTCCTTACTCTAAATTCAATTTCTGCACAAAACCGAATGGATGAGGGGTTATTGCCTGCCCACTGCTATCAGTCGCGACTTCTGTTGTGTTTCTGAATCAAAAGAATCTAATTTATTTTTTAATCGGGTTTAGTCCAAATGCCTGTATTATATTTTACAACAGCGACATTAGTATGTTTTTTTTAAAAAAATGTTAACTCTGAATTTCATAACAAATTGCGACTGTCCTACCCTACAGCCCTTACTCAAATAAACATATTTTTTAACTAAAACCTCAAATACTTTTATTTTCATTAAAAAATACACATTTGGCTTTTGTTGATTTATTTATGTTGCCAACACCGAGGTATCAGTGTTGTGTGCCTGTTGTATAAATGCTAATTTATTATTGCTCCAAAAACATCCAGTAACTTCTTCCTAAATCAATTTGGAAGTTTCTTTATTGACTGAACTGTTTCAAAAGTTTAGCTGTGATCCCATTTTGCTTCGGCTATTACCCGAGGTGAACATATGTTATTTTGTTAATGAGGTAGCAAACTGGCTGGTACTTTAAAAATACGGTGTGTCTTATGACGTTATTTACCGTGATTTACTGACGACTTGCTGGGTCCCCGAAACATTATTTAAATGTTAATTTGACGCGCTGGAGAGGAGTAACCCAGAATGAAACAACGAACCTGTTTTTGGCGGCTGCTGCCCTGTCTCTCTGCCTACGGTTTTTAAACCAGTTCCCCACTTGCGTCGGGGTGAGGCCGGTTGCCTGGGCCAGTTCCCTTTTTTTGGAAGGGTTTGGGTACGGGTCCTGCAAGTACCACTCTCGTAACAAGCTGCGTGTCCTCTCTTTGAAACAGTGCGTTTTTTGCTCGCCGTCCCAGATGGTCCGGGGAAGGGGGAACTTCTTGCGGACGCGGTACTTATCGACCGGCCCCAGAGGGCGACCCCTCAACTTCTCGGCCTCCTGGTAGTGCGCTTCGAGCCACATCGCCTGCAGTTTGCCGTGGGATTCCTTGGTGAACTTGTGGTTCTCCAGGATGTGGTATAAGTCTCGGAAGTTGCCCGTGTGGAAGGCGACTACCGCCCGGGCTCTGAGGATCGATTCGTGTTTGTTGATCGCCTCGCATGCCCCCGGTGCTACAGGTAAAGACCAGAGAAAACGTCCCAATCTTTCGATATCGCCCGTCTCCTCCAGCGTCTCGCAAACGCTGGCCACTTGCTCCGGAGTGAAATTGATGGTCGGTAGCTGGAACATTGACAACTCTTCTCGGGGCTGGGAGCTGGCTAGGAAGAGGAAAGCGCGCTCGGTTGAGTTTGGCAGGAGAGGAAGAGAACTGCAAAGCTCTAGCTGGGACCTGAACACCATGGACTGACCTGATGATTTGAAAAAACACAAAAACGTGTCAGATGCAACGAAATCGACTAATGTCACACTCCCTCATATTATATCCCCAAAATACTGTGTGGAGCGCCGATTTTTTTTTCGCTTTTTCTATTGGTCTTGGCGGTGTCGTTGTACCGTTGCCATGGAGCCGCTGTCAATCACTGTCAAGCGTGCCAATCAACCAGCAGAACGTAGAGGCATTCACCACTCTGGGGCTGCGTGGGGGTTATCTGAAATAAATCTCAACATCGCCCACCTACCTCTCGAAAAGTTCAGATGTGAAAGCCTCGGCGCACATATTTGCTGAATGGGATGAGTAATTAGAGGGCGAAAATATTACTGCGATCTTAACGATTCTCGTTAAGTCTGGAAGATAGGGGGAAAGTAAATGGGAGAGCCTGTAATACTCGTTGGAATAGAGGGTTCCTAACTGAGACAGTTTACACATGATTTGCACGTAGTTTCATTCTGCTGGTATGAGCATTAATAGTACTGGGGAATAAAAGAAAAATGAGATCATTAGACACATCTTTATGTCATGACTATATATCTAGAAGGGGAATGTTTTAATCTGCCTTTAGCACTGCGCTTTCTTCGTGCTCGTAACTCCTCTTAATTAATAGCGTAACTGCCAACCCGAAGCCGGTTTTCTTGGATTCTGCAATAATGATACTGTACATTGTTATGGCATTGAGTATGGATCATTGAAGCTTGTGTTAAGGACTTCGCGCAGATAGGGCTATGTGGGAGTCCATGGAACGGATGTGGATAGTCCGCAGGTAGATGTTACACGCTGTATTAGAGAAAAAAAGTCTTTAATTTTAAATCATTGGCTTGAAGTTGCTGAAATCATGGTTTATGTTTTGATGCTATTATTCGATCGGTACCAACGCCAGGCGTTCTATTGGTCATCGGTGCCGTGCAACTATATTTTATGATTAGGTATGTTTGCCTTTAAGAAGGGTTTAATCAGCATCTTGAGCTGTTGGCTCTTTTGTTTGGCTTCTGTAACTATGGAAGTGTGATTTACAAAGATTTGTACGGGTCATGGATGTCTTTCCAGCCTTACTGTGTATATTTAGACAGGACTTTACTTGGTGTTAAAAAGTGTATATTTTGAATGGGTTCACACACAGTAGCGAACAATACGGACATTGTACCGGATTGTACAACGCGTATTGAAACGCAGCATCCAGACTTCAACTAATCTGCTTTCAATAAAGCTGAAATAATTATCCTAAGCCGCCTTTCTACGGGGGAAAAATCATTGAGGAATTCAAAATTTTTTTTTAGTTTTCTTCCACATTCCAATGCAGATCGGAGGAAACGAGAGGTGTACGGTAACGGCCCAATCTGCTTTCCAAACTCAGATGAAAAAAGATATTGCAATTTTAAAAAGGGAACAGAGAGCGAATTTGCCTTGCACAAAGATAATAACGCTAATGGGTGGTATGGGTTCTGTAGTGGACTGCAAACTGTTTGCGCTCCTGTCATAGCGCACTCCGCATGAAGTAATTCCAAGTGGCACATGAATAGATCCAGTTGGGAAGGTTGTTCAACTGGAAACAGCGATGCTGTATTACACATTCGCTGTGGATTTCTATTAAAAAGTATCATCAACGCCCATTTAAATACTCTAAATTGTTTCATTCAGGAACAACACAAGAGGATAGGAAGCTCCTAGCAGCATAATCTCTATTTGTATAATCATTTTAATTTTCGTTCATTGCTTCACAAAACAAAGGGTGGGGAAAGAATGTTTGGCGAAATGTTTCTAAAATGTTGAATTATTATCCCTGTAGATTAACCCTATGAGGCGCGCGGTAATCCGCATTTACTTATTTATTTATTTATTTCAGGCACATGGGAAGCCTCCGTTTTCCCGCTCGCTAAAGGAGAGCGCCTTAAAAAGGCAAAGGTTTCGTTGTACAATGTGTCGCGCAGTCTTATGAACAACCGGGAACGCATCTCAACATAAATCAGTTCAAATGGTAGGTGGCATCAATATTTATTTTCTGCTCTATGCAACGATGTGGAAAAGTAAAAATGTATATTTTTTCCTCTCTGCATATATATATTTATAATGTATACGTTTGCAGGTGTTAAGAATAAAAGCAGAGAACGACTAGGTTGTCAGAGCCTATTCGAGACACATTCATAAAGCTACAAGCACATAATTATTCGCCCAATCTTTGTGTGAAGAGTACTGGGTGTAAATGGCTTTTTAATGACGGCAGCTGGCCGCTTCTGTTTGTAGCAGCGACCGTCAATGAAACGGCTTCATTCAAAGCTCCGAGTCCTGTCCGGCTCAAGTAACTGTAACCCCTCAAATAGAAAGAAACATTAAAGTTTCACAGATATTAAGAAATTCAGCAATTAGACAAAGTGACAGACCAGCATCCGAAAGCGGTGAATATATCCAGGACTCTTTCCCCGGAGAAACCTTTCATTAATTCCCTGTAAGTTTCTGTTTCATTAGAATTGTTTCAAGTTCTCCTAACCGCGACTAGGTCCTACCGTTTTGCACTTTCACAACATGGAACATAGAACAGTAAAGCACATGATTAAAGTTGAATTGACAGTGTTCACAAACTATTAAAGCCTGGTTAACACGGACATTAAAAGTCCAGCGGAGCTTGATCAACCATAAAAGTTTACACAGCTGAAGGAGCGGAAGTGTGGGTACTTCTAAATAACGTTGAATCCATGTGTATTTAAGAACAATATTATGAACAGAATTAGTTCAGTCTGTTGGCATAACCTAGAATGTGTCGAATAATAATAACAGAATGATAAAGATTGAACTTTCTATTGTGTTTCTTTTATTAACCCAATGTACAATGCACTGCCTTGAGATTTGTTACCTATTTCATGGAGTGGGATGGGCGCATTGATTATTTAATATTTTTGGTATTGTCATGCCACCTTGTCGGTACTAATGTCGCAACTACAATTAGACCCATTAATTTGGCTTTTGTTCTGTTTTGTTTTGTGTTGCTTGTTCAATTTCCAAATTGTTTTCTATCCTCTACAAATGTTTCCTTTATTCTTTCCTCTTGCATTGACCTTGTCTCCTTAAGGTGGCTGGTTAAATATGAGCTCCACTGGGCCTGTGTCTCCTGACGCTATTTTCAATACCAAGACGGGGTGCAAACAGCTCAGATCCATGTATTGCCTGCACAGTGCGCCTTTAATCCTCGGTGCTGAAACATTTTACTTGTATGATTCATTTTCAGTTTTGAATGCATTATTAATTGCATTTTCCCTGATATGTTCGCATTGGATCGTGGATAAACTACTTAAATATGATTTCTATTCGCTATTTTTTTTTGGTATGCATGTACATGTAAAGCTACAGCGACTGCCTTTCATCTGGTTTTATCGCAGATAAAGCAGGGTAACGTTTGCACTTTAAATCATTTAAATGCAAGCGGCTACAACTCAATGAAGGACAAATGTGGAAATAAACATCTAAATAATAATGGAAAATCTAACTCCCTCCAAAAATGAATTTCAGTACGCCTGAAATATAATGCTGAAAACAATAAGACAATTTGCAGACACACTAAAGCCAACAACATAGGTTATATTGATTAATTTATTCTCTTACAAATTACATTAGTGGAATGTTTAAAGATACAATATTTCGTTTTAGATTTGCATAACCCTCAGGTGCACCATCCAATGAAATATAGTCCATAAAGTTGCTTTTCCAGTGATTTTAATTTAAGGCGGTAAATGTAAAAAAGTTAAATAGGGCAGGGTGACTCATAGGATGACAATGAACACCTTCATAAAAAAACGAGCTCTAATTCAGCAATTTATTATCAAATATAGACCATTCTCCCTTCTCAACCTGTACGCCGGTAACATTGTGATTACAGTAAGATTCAACAGATAAACAGCTTACGTTAGGACCTGAGCGTAATAAGTTTCAATTTGAAGTGGCGCTCACGGATCTGGACTGACGAGAGAGCATTTAAGTTTTAACCCTATAGCTGCAGCACGATCCAAAGCCGACTAACCAATCTTCTCTCATCAAGAACAATCATCAAACCAACCTGCTTTTATACAGCTCCTTAAACGTAACACAATGCAACCAACAAAACTTAACCTCGAGACACATAAAGGGATATTCGGACAAATGGCCCAAAGGCTGATCAAGCAGCTCCTCCGGGGAGGAAAGGGACGGAGAAGTTTTTTGGGGGGAGGTAGGGCGATTCCGGAGCTTAAGTCCTGGAAGTGGAAGAGGCACAACTTCCAGAGATGCAGCGATTAACATCGGGAATACTCAATAAACCAGAAATGCAGGAACGCAGATATGTCGAGAGTCCGAGTCAAGATAACAGAGATGGGGAGGGGTGAGCTCACGGAGTGATTTCAAAATAAGGATGAGACGTTTAATATCGAAGCGTAATCTGGAGCAGTAGCCGATGACCGATGTTTAATTTTTTTTTAAAAATCACCGACCTTTTAAAGTTTGTCATTAGGATTACAATAATTGAAACAATTATCGGGCCGCTTCAATAATCAGGCGGCCTGGGAAGGAATAGCTTTCTCTGTAAACTTTTATTTTAAAAAAGCACCGATTGCCAAGCTGAAGATTTTAATATGTTGAAATCATTTAAGAATGTAGACAATAAGATTCTCATAGATTAGAAGGAACCGTTTTGCTTTTCCAATCGTGTTTGCCATCAACCTCTCTGTTCAGCAGAAATGAATGCGCAGTTTGTGGTGATAGTGGAAACAGGTATCAAATGATACGGTTGAAAAACTTACACTCTTTTACTTGGGGCATTTGCAAATTCTTGCCCGTCACTTTTCTTGTGGCCTTCATTAAGTGTATATCCTGCAAGGGGCAGAGCGTTACACGACGTCTGTCCAATCAGGAGATTTGCACGCCTTGTTAGCGATATTTAATGAGGTCACCCTATAGACAAGAAATAAAGGCGCCTTACCGTAGATTTACCTTATGTCAACTCGTTACTTCTAATGAATTGAACAAAGATGTGAGTCCAAGCCCAGGAAATTTAGCAGCGTTTTTTTGTGGTGATGGATGGTGGGGGCGGGGATAGGGATGGTGGTGAAGTTGCTGGGAGGAGGAGAGGGTGAAGGGTGAATGCCGGGCTTCCTGCTACCGGGTTATGTGTGTATGTGTCAAAACGAATTAGTTACATGAATAAAAGCACTGAATCCAGTTCAACACAATATAATATCATATGGTGCTATCATGGCTCATTGGTCAGTCGGCTTGACATTTCAATCTGCTTTAGTCAAAAAAAGTTGACTTAACTGCCTCTACATAATCGGTCCCTCGAGCGGCCCAAAGCAGATGCCCATCTTGAGTTCTCCCGAATAAAACCGCTCGATTGCTATGAAATTCAGGTAACCTTTCGATTGCCAATTGCTTGCTTTTGGCGTATGGCATTGTGCTTTTCCCCCCACTGAGTTAGCACTTAAAAATCAATTAGTCTTTTGAAATCTTAAAGTAAATTATTCGAAACAAATGTATAGTGCTCCCCGAGGGAGAGCGGAGCGAGGATAAAAGGTTTCTTTTAATGTTGTTTTATTCCAAAAAGCCTCTGACAGATGATGAAAGAACAATTTGCCAAATCAGTTCCCGTTTCACTAGCTGAGCGCCTTCATTAATTTGTGCGTGTGAGAACTACCTCCTTACAGTAAGAAAATAATGCTGCCGGAACTTTTCACGCTGGTGATGATTACTTTATTTGGATTACGGACAGCTTGTTATAGATAAACGGGAGCTACACAATCCCGGCTCAAGAATCACCATCCCCCATGCTATCGAACACTCTACACTATAGACTAATTCTAATCCATTAGCCTAGCCTGCAGCAGATACATTGATTTCCATCGCCTGCATTGCACTCAACAGATGAGTCAGTCAAGCGCAAGGTTTTAACGTTAGAGGATTATCGTGCCACTTCACTAAATAATAATATTAATACTAATAAATGAATGAGAAAACAGGATCTTCATTTTTCGTAGGCTTTTGGCAATATACTATTCTTCTCTAAAAGATCTATGTGCTAATGTAGTAATATGTTCAAAGTCAAAGCGCATGGTTCCGCTGCAATAGCATAATATATTTTGTTTAACCAATAAGTGGTATATTCACCCCACATCTAGGGGTGACTACCTTACAGGGCTTTTACCATGTAAGAAATGAGTGTCTAAATATACGGCCATGTATATGACAATTTCCGACTACAGATAATAATCAGTCTTACCATAATTTTCCTTTACTTATGAACATCTTCAAAATTATTACCGAACCTGTATATTTCCGACTATAAAGGAAAAAGTGCACTTTACTGTAGTTATTGCACAGCTTATTCCTTTTGACAAAGTTTTCTCGCAAACTTCGAACTGTAGTGCGGCAGCGGTCTCAGTTACTCTGGGGGAAAGGAAGGGCCTCTGAATACAACTGAAGTGGTTAACTGTTATTATTTGAATATGAGCAGATCGATGCATAATGCGTTATTGTTATGGTTACAACTATTGTTTAGTTACATATGCCAGTTAGGAATCAAAAGTCTGGGTGACAGCATAGAATTAAAATCATAACAACAGTCTTTTCAATTTGTTTTCCGATGCATGGGCTGGATTTCATTCAACAGATAGAGAGGACGATTTTTGTGGCAGAAAAACGTGTGGAATGAATACCTAATTTCATCTAAAATCCAAATAAAACATATGTGAGCTTAGTCAGCTTCGGGAATCTATCCCCATGATTAGTGTTCGCCTGAACACCAGTATTAAGCAAAATTCACCGTGCTGTATGAAATTAGAAAATAGAAACGTCCTGTAAAAGTAGTGACAGAAATTGAGAAATGATAACCTATCCTCTCACTGTTTTTTCTATCTATTTAACTGTTTTTAAAACTAAACAATAGATCATTGAAACTGCATGTTTTGTTTACAATAGTTGCCAAGTATTTGTGTGATGAATTATGACAAGTATCGAGCTAATTATATTCCACTTTATACAACAACAGTATTCTGATAACAATCGTTTGTAGCATGCCATTGCATTCTTGTGTAAATTAGTGCTCTATATCGCGACGTGTTAAAAGATTTGAATGGACTGTTGATTTGTCCAACGATCACTTAATCAGTTACACGATGAGGCAGACTATTCTTTTTCTCGCTGCTGACTGATTTGACTATTAATGCCATATAGCCTTTGTTGTAATAGCCGACAATAATAAACGATGGATCTGATAATCAGTTGAATTAGCCGTTACTTTTGATTATTTGCACTATAGTTAGATTAAAGATTTGATTAAATTCAGCAGTGGTGGGTAATTTCCAGAGGGGGGAAAAGATAAAGATTATCTTTATCGGACAACTTTTGGGATGGGACCGACTTCACTTTGTGAACTCATATTCTAGTGTGTGAGCTGTCATTCATCCAGGATTCTGCGTGATTTAAGTTCATTGTGTTTTATTCAATGTACACGATATGTCAGCATCCAACGCTTTCCAAATTAGATTTTAAAAAAGCTGAGGGTCACAGGGAAGCCATGTTTAGCATCCATCAGTAATATCGCAAGGAGATGATAATGCGGGCAATATATTTTCCTCTTCCTTCATTTCCCATTTTTCATCACAAATTTTACACAATGTACTTGAAAGTAAATTGGCGCATGATCAACAAGTTGCACAGATTTTGCTTTATACTGATTTTTTTGTTTGAAATACAAATGCCTCGATTATTTAACAGCATATGATCAGTATTAAATACAAACCTGGTGCCGAGTCTCTGTCGGGCACATTAAGTGTAGCGAGTTGCTTCAGGTTTGAACTTTCAGACTGTTATATGAAGTGCGAAAATGTGCTTGTTCTAATTAGTGGATGAAAGAATCAGATTTTTTTTCTGCCCTATCACTCATCCTCACTCTTTACACAAAAGGATTCTGAGTATCAATAATCCTTTTTGCTAATTTCTTCAAAGTCTTCGCCATTTAGGACTCGAAATTGAAACGATTTAAAAATAATTTTGCACCTGTAAAAAGAGTGGACTGTACCTTAAATCACCGGGTCTCCAGTGTGCCCGTGCATTGGCAGTAGATATACAACCACATTGGGACATATATTCCACACTGCAATGCGAACAGAACAACGTGATATAGGTTCGGTAATAATTTCACTGAGCGCGCCTTCCTTTTACATAATTGTCAGCTGAAGTCAAATGGTGAAAATCGTTTACAGACGGGTTTGTTAAAAGGTTGTGTGTTTATGTGAACCACTCCGTGCACTTTAATTTGTTCTCAATTGGATAAAGTACGTTTGCTATTGTGCTCACTGACTTGTGCATCTATTTGTCTATCTTAACCATCACTCTTTCAATTATAACACCAGTTATGGAAGCATTGAAACATTGAAAAAATCACGACACTGAAGGGGGACCATTCGGTCCATCATCTTCATGTTGGTCGGAAAAGAGTTACCCAGTCTGATTGCAACTTCCAGTGCTAGGGCTTTGGGACTGCAGGTCACGGCTCCGAGTAAACTTTCAAGTTCCCTTCAAATGCAATGAGTATTTTTGCCTTTACCATCGCTTCAGGCAGCGAGTTCCAGACCCAACCACCTTCTAGGAAAATAAAAGGTTATTCGTCTCCCTGATAAATCTTCTATTAATTACTTCAAATCCATAATTTTGAAGCCTCTACTTTGGGAAATAGGTCCTTCCTATTTACTCTATCTGGGCGTCTCATGGATTTTTACAGCTCAATTAAGTTTCGCCTCAGCCTTCTCTGTTCCAAGGCAATCAATCCAAGCGTTTCTGATAATTGCATATTTTCAGTCCTCTCAAGATCCCTGTGAATATTCTCCGTACTTCCTTACTGGAATGTGGTAACCAGAACTCAGAATGTAGTCAGTTGTAGATAATTCTAGCATTACATCCCCTCCTCTATCCTATGGGTCGGCTAATAAAGAAAAACATCCTGCATGCCCCTTTAACCATCTCATGGACCTGTCCTGTTAACATCGAGCAAAGCGTAGGAAGAAAGCGACCTCGACACGTGTGGTCAATATTCTTTACTCAATATTCTGTCGTTAATTGTGTTTTCCCTTGCTATATTGCATCTCACCATTCACTACCTCACTTCTCTTGATTAAATTCTACTTGCCATTTTCTACCATCAGCTAAAGTTCTTTATAAACACGACAAAATCCCCATTAATAACCACTATGAACATTTATTACCCCACCTTTCATAGATTTATATGCAGTATACAACACTGAAATAGAAGCACAGACCTACTCGACTGCAGGGTATTTACACTTCACGAGACCCTTTCCCTGTTTGGTATAATTCATGGCAGTGTCCAACTGTTCCCCTTTCTCTCATAGACTTCCCTGGTTTTCATTTAAAACATGCAAAGTACTTCTACCAACCAATTGCTGTGACAGTGAGGTCTCTGATCAAAAATCCATTTCGGATTAGATGTAACTATCCTCTATCGACGGCCGATGCTTTGGTTTCTCCTACTGTGGGAATGTTCTCTCCTTTTATAACGCCAACGAGTTTTTTTTTTCATCAGGTTATTTCTAATTCTTCCCTTTTCTGAAGTTCTGATCACTCATCTGCTGCTTCCCTAGTATGTCCTCGAGTGCCTTTAAGTCCTTTTCTTTATGGTGACCAAAGGTGGGTGCAAATCTGGTTAGGTTCCTGCATAAGTAATTTCACTAATTTTGTATTCTCCTTATGGGAAAGAAATTCCACATCGTATTCGCATTTTACATTGCTTTGCTAATCTGCCTTGCTGTTAATTATTTTTATTCACAGGTATCCCTTTGCTCTTGTTCTCCATTTTGTTTCTTATTTTTCAAAGTTTAGGTTATGTTTCTACTTTTTATAATCACCAACGCCCTTAACTTCATTTTATCTGTTAAAGTTCATTGCCAACTTAAGTGCCTAGATTGTAAGTTTCCTAAAATCCTCTTGTTTTATCCTGCATTCTTTCTTCGTATTATCTATACCCCACTGATACAATCGACAGATGCTAGGGCACAGTGAGTGCAAATGCCATTTGGGTCGCATGATATGAAAATCAAAGACTTACCAACACAATTTGCACAAACATAAACTTTAGAAGAGAATAACCAGAGCCAATCGCTCTACTGAGCGTATTCGTTATGTTTTGGCGTCAGAACGTGCACGATAATAATTGTCCATTTCTTGCATCATTGTCGTCATTGCTCAGCTATGCAAAGCATTCCCTTAGAGTTCTGTGGGTTTTTGTGATTGGTGGATGTGTGCATTAAGTGTGATTCTCTACGCATGACTGCCTCCGCTGCCATTCGAATGTACCGTTTTGGTTTTATATACGCTTCCTGGGTAGCCTGATTTCTGTTCCATGCGTTATTCCCAATGTCCAAATTGTGCATTCCCCATTCTTTAGTTTGCAAAACAAAACGCTCACATATTTTGTAACAAAGTAGTAACACGCCAAGTCTTGGCCTCGCGGTAGAATTTCCCAAATGTTTCCTACTGTCCTGCAAACTACATATCATTCTTCATCGCAAAACATTTTTTTTAAGATATGCGGTTTATTCAACAACAAGCAACTTGGCTAATTTTTAAAAGTATTTGTCTTTATTATGAAAAAATAAAGAAGATATGCACTGCTAAATTAAACTTTCTGTCGTCAACCCTGCAGTTTCAAATGTTGAGTTTTTTTTACCGATTTATCTCCATTAGTGATACCAGAGTAAAGCACCGATAGTCTATTAAATATCTTTACCAGCTTTGAACCTGGTGCCAAATTTATGCGAAATTAATTTAGAAAAGAGTGCTCCAATTGTAACGATAGAGCAACAGAACAAGAGAACATTACAGCACAGGAACATTCCCTTTGGCCCACGATGCCTGCGTTGACCATGACGCCAATCTAAACTAATCCCATCTGCCTGCACAAGATCCATTGCTCTCTATTCCCTGCCTGTTCCTGTGTCTGTCTAAATGCTTCTAAACTGTTATTACTTTATCTGAATCCAACACTTCCCCTGGCAGCGTGTTCCAGGCACCGACGGTCTCCGTGTAAACAAATTGCTTGTAAATCCCCTTTAAACTTTCCCCCTCTTACCTTAAAGCTTTGCCCTCTAGTATTTGACATTTCTATGCTGGAAAAAACATTCCCACTATCTACCCTATCTACGACTTTCATAAATTTATGTACTTCTATCAGTCCGCCCCTCAGCCTCTGACGCTCCAGAGAAAACAATCCAGATTTGAAAAAAAAACTTCTCCTTATAGTTAATACTCTCTAATCCAGGCAGCATCCTGGTGAATCTCTTTTGCACCGTCTCCAATGCCTCCACATCCTCCCTGTAATGTGGAGACTATAATACACCAAATGTAGCCTAAGCAAAGTTTTATACAGCTGCAGCATGACTTACCAGCCTTTATACTCAAAGCCCCCACTGATGAAGGCAAGTATGCATTATGTATCTACCACCCTATCCACGTGTTGCAATGTTTATGATTTTTCAAAGTATAATTCACTGTATATTGCACTTCAACACCGATCCACTCCCCACACCAACCTCATCCCCTCCAATTTTATACACTGCACTTTCTCTGTACTGCAATACTTCTGCACTCTGATATTGTTTTACCTTGTACTACCTCAATGCATTGTTGTAATGAATTGATCTGTATGATCGGTATGCAAGACAAGTTTTTCACTGTACCTCGGTACATGTGACAATAATAAACCAATTTACCAATTACTGATTTATATGTGTGCTTCTTAAAGCACGGTCAATTTATTTAATCATAATAATTCACAATTGCACAATCTTTTAATAACAAATGGTAAGAACTTCAACATACAGTATGTAGGCAAATATACAGTCAATCTCTTTCAAGTGTGAAAAGTCAATTGCGGGAAAATGGGAAAGATCCACAAATTTGTCTGGACAGTTACAGCTGTGATTGTGTCATTGATGCCTACAACGGTTGGATGGACAGATCCGCAGGCAGATGGACAAAACATAGATAGATAGATAGATAGATAGATAGATAGATAGATAGATAGATAGATAGATAGATAGATAGATAGATAGATAGATAGATAGATAGATAGATAGATAGATAGATAGATAAACAATTATGTGAATAATTTATTCATATCGAAACAATCTTCTACTTCAGCTACAGCGTCGAGAGATTGATGTTTGTGGAAATATTGGCCTGTTTTTCACAGGCTGTTTGAAGTTACTTTGGCCAATTCACTAAAAGTAACCTCTTCTCTCCAGTTATGTCTGTGGCATTAATCCAGGACGGCCGCAATCTCCAATCTCCATGTACACACACGTATCAACGGCAATGTCTAAACCGCTTGGATTACGACCTGCGGAGAGTCACTTCACGACCAGGGTGGCGAATGAGTTGGTGCTGGGGAGGGTGGCGCTGAAGAAGTGTTGCAATTTTGCATTGGTGGCACAAAGTGTGTTCTATTTCATATTGTATCTAATAAGCCACCCAGGCCTTGTTCAGCTCAATGCACGTTGTTATCTTTGTTTTAAAAGCAATCAGGTCTTTACAATAAATGTAAGTACATGTATTTGAGGTACAACACGCTTTGTACCACCAATAAAACGATTTTTAAATATCATTCTTCAGCGCCACCTCCTCGCCACTCTTTGACCATCCTGGTCGCGAATTAACTCGTCGTAGCTGATAGTCCTCAGTGGAGCTTTAGTTCTTCAGCACTTGGGATCGCTGAAGAAAGATCACTTTCCTTCCTTTCAGAACGAGCAGTCTGAGGCAACACATAATATTTTTATATACAAATGGGATCAATGGGTATGGGGAGAGAGTGAGAATATGGTGTTGAGGTAGGGGGTCTGCCATGATCGCATTGAAAGGCAGGGCAGACTCTAAGGGGTGAATGGCTTTCTCCTGCTCCCCTTTTTATGTTCCTATGTTTCTAAAACAACTATGTTATAGTTGGAAAGATCATAACTAAAGTATTCAAGCGCCAACAGATAATTGACACATGTTGCCGTAGTTGTTGATTGAAAGGAAGCTTTTTATATTGACACTTTCTCATTCCGGTAGTTTATTCGATGCATACCTTCTGGGAATAATTAAACCAGGCCCCGTGTATTCACATAATACAACGTCAGCAAACAAAAAAGGGAAGAAAAAATGCAATTGTATTTTCATAGTGTCTTTCTTGTCCCCGGGACGTTACAATATACTTTATGATCTGGAAGTATTTTGGATATCGTTTAAAAGTAGGACCCAATAGACTAACACAATCCATCTCTACAAGTGCCCAACCACTACTGAAAATCAAAAACAAAACCGACAAGGGTAGTACCACAAAACAACTCTGGAAAAGATGTGCATCAAACAACAATAATGTACATTCATAGATTAATATTATGCGGTAAAAGGATGGAATAATTTTTCTGGAATATAGTTCAACTTCCAACTCTCCAGTTATATTTTCCATTCCTGGCCACCCCAGAAAAAAATACAGAAACAGACACGCCAACAGCAATAACAGCACACTCCAGCATCAAAACATTCACAATAGGACCATATACAAAGATCACTGAGACGAGAACAGTTTCATGCACATACGTATAGTGAAAGACGTCAATGACGTGTAAGCACAAATGTATGGTAAATATTGAAGACACATCAAAATGGACCAAGACCCTCTTTCAGTGCCACACGGTCCTGCTTAACAAAATAATGCTCACAAATAAAACATACAATTTACCAAAATATACGCCACATAGTATTTAAGTTACATTCATGCACACAATATATTTACATGCAAAGTGCAGTGACTCTGGAAGGAAGAGGTTATAAGGAATATTTATACATGGCTGACTGTAATGAGGTGAAACGCCTTATCTGAAATAGCGGGTGGAATGATAATCCAAAATATGCTTCAAAGGAAGATTAGAAAAATACGTGGAATGGCAATATGGAAAAGGTTAAACGTATAGGGACTGGGAATAACGCTTCAGAGGAGAGGCAATGACATTGGGCAGAATGGCCTCTTTAAAAAAAGCTCAGCACGAAACGAGAAATACAGCAGCGGACATAGGCAACACACAAAATGCACATTGGACAGAACGTAATTATACATATAACTAACAAATGATGTCATTCTGAACACAACAAACAACAGACATGAAATGAGAACATGGCACACGTTCGTAAACAAACACACAAACAATCATCATAACCCTCGGATGACTTGCTGTATCTCTAAACTGCTATCAGTTTTGAAGTTGACGAACCGTTATTAATAAGGTCTATTAGTCCTCCTGAAATACTGACCTTGAAATGCAACACAACTACTTATTGAATGGCACCGAACAGCACTCTCTACCATCAGTAATTGTTGGGAATACATTTAACTTTTAAGCATTACCCGTTTAATGAATCATGCTAACCACTCTTTCACTGGTCTAATAAACCTACAGTGACGTTTACTCGGGTGGTTATGCTGGAAGATTTATGTAAGAGTTTCCCTTGCTATCTGGATTAGAACTACCCGAGTACTTACTGGTAATGGTATATTAATGTTATAGTATTTCGACTAAACTAATGGTCACATGCCGCGGAGAAGCAAGCAATAAAACTGTATGCCTCAACTACACAGCACCACACATTTTATCATTGGTTTTAAATCCAATCAACTACCTGCATCTGAGAATTTATCGCAGAAGACGTTTTGGCATGAGATAGACTTTGCTCAACGGTTTTTGGAATTTAGCATACCCGTTTTAGTTTACATGCCTTCGCTCCTCTCATTTTTGAAGAAATTTGGGTGGTAATGTCGAGAGGTGAACTGTGGATGAGGGGCAAGCACTTTCGCTCATAGAAGTGTATTGTGGTATCTTAGTACGACAACGTCAGTAAAACTGATAGCTGAAATCATAAAACTTTGTTTCGCATAGCAATCGACTAGGATCTTATTTATGCTGATAGAGGAAAGCTATACCTATCCAGATAATTGCAATTTAAAGTACTAGAAGCAATGCACTGACACGGCCTATTTACGATCCAGGAACCTTGCTACTTTACTGATGATACTGTATAATTTAATTTCCTTTGGCTGGAGTTGGGTTCATCAGGAAAGATATGCCCTTAGTCCCCTGCAGAGGACGCTGTCCTTACCATGGGAGTTCTGAAGCCCAGTCTCCTCAAGGCACCAGCCCCCTGCCCGCACCCTCCCCCACCTTCCAACCCCCAGAAAATGAACACCTGTAAATCATGCTCCAGTGCGAGTCAGCCCAGGTTTCAGAGCTAATGTCCGTCAAATTTCGTATCATCAGAGGGCGACATTTATGATCAGCAAAAAGGAACAAAGGCTTCAAGTAAACTTGAATTTATGGATTTTGGACTATTTTATGAATCACATCCATCAATGAAATCACAATTTTAAACAAAACCATTCCCTGATATGTCCAACGAATGGCATTTGAAGGTTTGAAGTTTTGAAGCCTCTCTCTTCACCTTTCGACATTAATTGGCCCAAGGGCACTACGAGCACTCGGATAATCTAATACAGGCATAATTAATTAATATTCAAAACCCCAAAGCATAATCACGAACATATTACGGCACTAGACATATAGGCGCATATAAAGTAGCATAAATTACCAGCAATCTCTGTGAATATCATCGACAAAGATCTAATCCACGTTATAAGAAACAAATAGAAAAAGCTAAATTCGGAGAACGTACACAGGGCGACACGGCATTATATGATAATAAAGCTATTAACTTCATGTAGTTCCAGGTAGTCTTTCATAATTTAAGATGTTAACACTCTGTAAATTTCTGGCGACAAGTTAAAGTTCAGTTTGTACAATTTAATTTTATACTGTTATCCACTAATGATCGGTGTAGAATGTTTGATTCAGACATAATAGTCAGGTGTATAAAATGCTTAACATTTCCAAAGTTCGTAAACAAGTTAAAGAACTGAGAACAACCGAGTTGATGCAATAAGGCAACCATTCAGTAAAGAACTGGGACTATCGATGTTATCACCCTGTTAAAAATCTTCAACTGATAACTTACTTCTCACCAAAGTGAAATCAGGTTTATTGAAAATGTATCATCTTAATGTTTTTTTACTCTCAATTGTTAATTCTCTTTACGATACATAATCTGGCGGTTTGTTACACAACAGCGGGTTCAGATGAGAGTGCAGACTATTATCCGTTAAGTTAACTAATTCTTTCTCTCTCCCTTTCTGACTTCCTCGCTCTTAAACAGACAAACACATGGACAACCCCTGTCCCACTGTTCCCTTGCTTGCCCTCTTTCTTCCTTTTCCTGCTGTTTTTTTTTCTTTCACACACAAGCTCGCATTGTTTTCCGCTGACACTTTTGTTCTTCAGCTTACACACCATCTGAATTCTGTTTCACACACTCAATCATTTTCACATCCCCTCCCTTATAACACTCAACCTTACTGACACGTTGCTAACTCTCGCATGTTCATTCCTCTCGGTCCTTTTCTAAGACACAATTTTCACTCACGCTCATTCACAACGTCTGGCTTCCTCGCCTGTTGCATGGTCTCTTCTCATTTAAGAATCCTAGCGTAAAACAAAAGGATGAAAGTAAGAAAAAATGCACAACAGCGACTTTATGGGATGTGCTATTTTGAATTCACCGACTTCCACCGCCCTCAACACCGTGCGAGGATCACAACACGCTTATAAGTTCCCCTCAAAATTCGATTCCTTTCTCCAAATGTTTATCATCTTAACGTTAATAATCCACATCTCTTTATTCTTAATTACGCTGCATTGTAATGAATCTAGAATCCCTCGCCCGTCCTCACTTCATACTACGCGCATATACAATGTAATTGGTATATTTTGGTAATAACAACCGTTGATTAAATTGCATCATTGATTTTAATAGAGGGCTACATTACATTCGATTCTAAACCAGCCCTCATTACTGTTATTCACTTGTTTAAAGAATTTGTCTAAAAAACAGTTCAACGAATTCCTTTCAAATACATTTTTTTCTGCAGTTTTTAAATAAAAGATAGTCGTTACGTTTTGAAGTTTTGCAAAGTGCATCCTGATGGGTGGGCGCATGCCACGTTTACAGTTCAAGTTGTGGCCGACCTGATCTATAAACTCCATCCATCCAATAGACAAACTACCTGAGATAATCTTTTAGTTATTCATTGATATTGAATATGACACAAACCGAGCAACAGATTGCACATTACTGAACTGTTGATAGGAACTCATACACATTGAACATCATTAACGGTTATATTGGCGTTTTCTTTAAATCGAATAATCTGTCCTTTGAGAATGTTGGACTACACAACAAAGAATCAGATACAAGGAGAATAATAGGACAGAACAAGTTCTGCCTTGAATGTGTAAAATTAATTCCACATTGATAAGCAAATAGCGATGCCATTCACTCACCGGACTGATAAGTTCAGCTATTTGTTATCTTATTTCGCAAAAATAGCTCAGATGTGATGTCAAGATTATATTGTATTGTGGACAGCCCATGATGTGCTTCCCAACAGGCTGTTATTGAATGTGTTAGTGGCGTAATTCTGTTTAAAATTGATAGGTTGCTCTTCTATAATGGATTTAGTCAAGCAGGTCTAGTTGGTTGCATAACTGCAATCTTTGTGGAACGGTGTTTCCTCTGTATAACTTTATTCTTGCATCTGCGAAGTATTAGTAGTTGGGTTTAAATATACGCGTTGATAAATGGAAGAGAAATACACACTGTGTCAATCATACAGACACCAAGAAGGAGGTGGTCATAAACACACAGAGGAACACACACACACACACACACACACACACACACACACACACACACACACACACACACACACTCGGACGCATACATTCAGATACTGAGACATAAACAGATATACATGGCTCATGTACTCAAGCACTGAATTCGACACACTTTGTCACTGATGCACACACTAAAGCACATGCACATACGCGCACGCACGCACGCACACACACACACGCACACACACACACACACACACACACACACACAGACGTGCACTCAAATGCCCAAACACTGAGACGATATTGGGATACACAGATAGACAAATGCTGGCGCACAAATACAGACACACACACACGCACAGACATGCACAAACTTACATACAGATACATAAACACACGGTCACACACACACACACACACACACACACACACACACACACACACACACACACACACACACACACACACCTACAAATGAAAGGTGTCCACCGATCGAGGCTGCAAGAATTGAAGGTCAGACACACATATATAGCGGTTGTATCCTATAAATAGATTTTGATATTTAAGAAGATATATTTTACTCTATTAACTTACAGGATAATGGCACAAATACATCATTCACTGAACTTGTTATTCACGAATGAGCAACGTCTGTCGAATATCATATTCATCTTTCTCCCGGTTTGTCTGCCACAATCGATACCGATAAGGGCGTCTGAAGCCCGAGAGGAGAGACAGTCAGTAACCTGTGAACAGCAGCACCGTGACAAGAACAATATACAGTATTCCCCTGATCAGTGCCAATGGCATCTTTAAAGCAACTGCATCTCTGCCAACAACTTGTTGGCAATTACGGTGTAGAGTCGTTATTGAAAAATGTTTAGATCAAATCACAGTTATCACCAGTCTACAGTGAGGCAACGGAGGAGAGACTGCTTGTTTAAAACATGTTTAATTACTTATTTTCTCTGCGTTGGTTAAATCTCTCTTACAGTATCGCAAGGTCAACAAACTACAGCAAATATTTTTTGTCTCATGCAGAATGACATAACCAAAGTTCACAACCGCAAAAGGTCCACTCGCATTAATTTGCAGTAGCAATCCGCAAAAGAATACGGGCCACATTTTACCCAAGAAATTATGCCATTGGAGTGGTGATGGCTGGGATTTCTCTCAGTAGTTTCAAGGAAAGAAGCAATTCAGATAACCGAACTGGTCATGACGGCTGTGCTTGAATTATTAACATCAGAGAATTTTATTTCCTGCTATGTAATTACTGACAGCGAACAACTACTTTAAAATTCCCCCCCTTTTCAAAAATGGGCCCTGAAGCCTTTATATTTCACCAGAATGCTTTGCATTTGTAAAATTCATCAACTGAATGCATGCTATTTGTAAGATATTGTAAGTAAAAGTGGCGGACAATGAACATTGCACAACTATATTGTCTCAGGGAAGGTTTGAATAAATTTGTACAAGTAGAACCAGCTTTGAATTCACAACCAATGGAAAGATATAATACATTTGAAACATTGCAGCAAAGACCGCTGCTGTTATTGGATTGCTTATGCTTTCATTAAATTAATTTATTCAGATTATTTAACTTCGTGTAACTGCCTGTTAAACTAGTAATCGCACCAGTGCAGAACAACATTATGTTCAAGCCCAATTTCATGAGTGCATTGTTAATACTATTTTTCCAACAGAGTGGTCTATAATTTCTATCTTGTTCCATCCACGTGAGCTAAAATATAAGCAAAGTTTTAATGAATCCCAATTATTAATATTTTATATAACACAATTTAGACTGTTATCCATTAGAAATGCTCCCCAAATTATCCTCCTATAATATTCTACAGCTTACATTAATGCAAAATAGACATTTTCCTCTGCATTAGTATCCCACAGATAATGCCTGATGGGTTATGTTATTGTCTTGCAGGTTATGTGCCTGATTTTAACATGCGAGAGATCATGGCATACGCAATATACTAATGTGTTGCGGGCAAGTGATCCATATTTCTAAATTGTTGGGCTGGCTTAAATTGTTGACAGAAAAGAAAAACTTCGCAGAAAACTTTTAGTTACATTTGTGATTAAATATTATAAATATGCAAAGCATCCGGGAACAATGACAAAACGGACATCACAATTAACATTGTTGCTCTAGTGTAAATCGTGGAAGAGTTTCCAGGTTTTTGGAAATTAAAATACTGCAGATGCTGAAAATCTGAAATAAAAACTGAAAGTGCTGCACTCAGTCGGCTGAAACAATTGCAATGATATTAACATAATCTCATGTATCCACTGTTCCTGTTGTTATCAATCAATCTATCTATCTATCTATCTAGTTAGCTACCTTGATGAATAGATAACTAGCTAGATGAATAGATAGCTAGTTATCGATAGATCCGTCTGTTCTGACTAAAAATGGATAGAAAGGATAAATAAATAGATCACATTCACGGAGCATTATGATGTGAGTTTTGCTGAGTGACATTCCGAATAACCTATTTGACTTTTTCATATTTGCTGAACAATAGAAACTATACGCTTGTTGAATATTGAAATATTTACGTTTGTTGAGTGCTGTAGATCTGCATTTTAAAACTTCACAGCTAGATGTTCATAGCCAAAAAAAGCAAATGTAGATGTTTTTTGCTTGCTTTTACGTAGAATTGGTAAAGGCTATGAAATGTTTTTTTGACGTTGCTATGTATTTTATTGAATTGTTTCCTTCTATTTGAACATAGCGTGGTTTAATTTAGATACTCAAAGCAATAGGAAAATATATAAACAATAGCAATTGTCACAAATAAAAGCGATGCTGCTAGTTAAACCTTTCATTCATTATATTAGCGAATTCATCTTTGCACCTCGGCAGTTATCCAATTTACATCTTACCAAGTGTTTTGGGGGCAACACTTTTGAGTTAAAGGGCTTTATCTTTAAAAAAAATCCTGTATGTTTTCCTGGATGTGAAGAGTTGTTAGGCTCAGAACAAGTGGGTTGGGGTGGCTGTGTGGTAGGGCTGGGGGAGGTGTGCTAGGTAAGATTCCAGACTGCAAGTTCAACAAAAATCAGCTAAAATAGGCTCAAGTTGTTTTATTTTTTTCTTGAACTTATCAAATATGATATACACTCCGTAACTCTTTTGAACTGTACTTTCTTAAACGTTTTAAGGCTCTTATATCTTTATTCGGTTTTGTTCTTAAGAATATACATTTCAATGCATAAAGAACAGCGCAAGAAGAGGGACGAAATTGTTTGGATTTTGCTTGATGGCCGCATGAGAGAAAGTAAAATAAATTCAACAAAAACAAAGGGAATATCGATAGAATATTTTTCTCCTGAAGTTGATCAAAAGATTTTTTTCTCATTATTTTTGATTCACTAAAAGCTAATAAGACACGCAACGTCTTTTCAATTGTCGAATGTCTTTATTCCAGAAAAGGGATTACCGCCAGGAAACACAGGAACAAAAGAAAAAATGGCTGAAGTTTTGATTCCAAACTCACGAAAGCCGGAAGGTCTCGACTTTTTGACGTTATTATCGCGTTTGTGCAAGCCTGACTTTATATTGTAGACTAACCCCGGGTCTCAGGCTGATTCCTGGACTGCCACCTACACCACAAACTTCCAATGCCCATCCCATACTGCCGAGTGCTAAATAGATAGATAGATAGATAGATAGATAGATAGATAGATAGATAGATAGATAGATAGATAGATAGATAGATAGATAGATAGATAGATAGATAGATAGATAGATAGATAGATAGATAGATAGATAGATAGATAGATAGATAGATAGATAGATAGATAGATAGATATCTACACGAGTTCGTATTAAATTGCAGTGTTTGAAGGGCTTACTTGCTGGCAGAAAGCACGTCATGTTCAGTATCTGGATACATTCAGAAAGTAAAAATGCCTGGTGCGGCCTGACTTGCTGAAAATTTCCATTATGTTCTGTTTTTATTTTAGATTTCCAGCATTCGCAGTTCTTTTGTTTTATTTCCACTAGAATCATGAAGTATTATTTTAGGATTTTAAGAACACATAAATGTGCTTTTCATCGACCATATCCGATTTAAACGATATGTTGGATTCATAATTAATCTGCACGGACACCAATTAACCTCCTGCTTCTTTCACTTCAATAAGATACAATAGAAAATAGGAACAGAGTAACATAGTTTTCATAGCTTCGAGTTACTTCCAAGTTGATTTAAATTTGAATTTAAAACATGTAACTTTCTGATTAATTAATCAACTTCGGACACAATTCTAATATTTATCGTAATGTTTTAATTGATTAAAAATGAAGTCATGCAATATATCAAAATACTATGCTTTTTTAAATTAATGCTCATTTTTAAACATTGAATAAATCTGAAATGTTTCGGGTGGTTATTGCAAACATAGAACGATCAAATATGTTTATTTCTATCATTTATCCATCTACCAAGCTAAGACGTGAGCTTGTTAAATCAAATTTTATTCAAAAGCTTTGCAAAGGGGCTGTGAGAATTAAAGTCTCCAACGTTTGGTCTGTCTTCCTATTACTGCATTAATTTGTTTTAAGTTGACTTATTTGGTAACTCATTGTCTACTATGAAATATGCTCGGAGAAATAGTGTATAATTAAAATTCACTCGAATTCTATTGAAATCCAAATAATTCCTATTGTTAAATACATTGCATAGGAAATTAAAATTGTCAATAGAAACATTTACAGTACGCGTTAAACGAACATACAAAAACAACCAAGAAGCAAATTAGCATTTAAAGGGGAAACGAGATTTGAAATAAAATGTTATCAGGCATGTCATTCTGGAAGTTTAATTTTGTAATACATACATCAAAATACTGCAAGAGTAAGATTTAAGTGTTTTGCTTTCTAAACTAATGATAGTTAATCGCGTATTCTGAAATGTTTACTTTTAAATAATTAAATGGCGCATAGATGCTTTATCTGATTGCGATATAAAATATGTATAGAGAACAGCTGTTTGCAATAGCCTCTCCTTTCGTTCATCAACAAGCAGGGTTGTTTTTATCAATTTTAATGAAGTTAGTGAGTTCCTAATGCCTGATTTAAATAATTATTTATTGATGTCCCGTAGTGATGGTGTATCAGGACAAGAGTTTGGGAACAACTGCTGTCCCGTTGGGTATCTATGCCGGGCTATAACTTAGTGCATTATATAGTCAACAGTTCGTAGTTTTAAAGAATTTTTTTTCAGAAACTATCTCGTTTTGTACTATGTGATTTCGGAAACAGTTCAGGCAATTCCGTCTTTTTTAAATGTATATAGGCTCTATTGTCCTGTTGCAAATGCCACATCTTACCTCGTATCAGTGACAGTTCAATAAAATTTATCTCACATTTTGATTAAACTGATCCCATTTCCAAGCAATTTATCCTTGATTATCCTCATCTTGTTTTATACGGGCAAATGTAAACAGAACATGGTACGACCTGGTTCTGATATCCATGTTGTGTTGTATAATAAGTTTCATATAAGCATAGGCACCCATTGAGTACTTTGATAGTGCGGTGACAACTTGATCAAGTTTGATTTCTTTTGTAAACAATAAAACAAGTCGCCCAGAGGCCGCTCATGATTCGAAGCATTGTGTTAACAACTGAAGCTACTGTTTTAAATATGTGGTCCGGACAGCAGAAGCGGTTTACTTTGCTCCCCCCGCCCTGCACAAAGAACTACAAGCCTACAATGCTCATTAGTTCGCTACATTTCCAAATGTTTCACCAAACAGTGTCGCCGTGTAAAGAGCCGACTGCAATAAAACTGAAGGATTTTGCTTTACAATGTTTTGGATTTCCGTGCTCCTGCTTGCGCTGGAAATACACAGCCATCGTGGGGCTCAGGGAGGGAAAAAAAGAAGAAAGCGGCCAATGCGACTACATAACGGGTCCAATCACAAAAGATCGTCTTATTGAATGGTTGTGGGGAGCGTAGTCTTAAAAAACATTTACGCATAAGTTACATGAGAGATGAGTCTAGGTTGAATTGGTATTTATGTTTTAATTAAGTGAACAAATTGGCGTTTGCTATTGAAAGAGGAGGGTAAAGTGTCATGGAAAGGTAATGGGAAGTTGCTGGGAAGCAGCTGGTGGCGATGAGGTCTGGTTCAAGCAGCGGTCAGAGAGGCTGCCATCTTTTGTTTTCCTTCTCCAGAATCCACTTCCTTCCTGCAGGGGATGTACTCAGCGTCTTCGCTGCGGCTTTCTCCCGACTATGCCATCAGCCACCCCGAATGTTTGTTTTCCTTTTGTGAGCTCTTGCCAAACAGGAAAACAACCAATATCATTGCATCATCTGGCAAGATAGAACTTCATTCCGATGTCTTTCATCTTCTGGTAATTTCAGGCTTGATGAAACATCAGCAATACCACGTTTTAATTGGTGCTTCTCTTTTATTAAGAATGTAAGAAGTTAAAAGGAGTCCGTCTAATTACTCTAAATGTCACCCCAGCCCCACCATCTAAACTTGACTAACCCCTCCCCCCGGTAGGGGCAAATAAGCGGCTGCATTTTTTTTACCACCACAAATATCATTGGCTTCACACAAAGTGTGCCATTGTCCCACCTGAAAAAAAAGCATATCTTTAAAAAGAAGGAAGAACAACATGTCTAAACGTTGACAACTCTGCCTGGAATGACAACATCGACGTGAATGATTTTGGCCAGTGACGGGCCATCAAACTCTCGCACTTTTATGTCTTATTTACCAATATGTCACCAAGGTGAAACGTGGCAGTATGTTGCTTTCATGGTTTAGTGCATAGAGCCAAACTCAGCAAAGTAAACTGTTTTGTCATCAAGTAAAATTGCTTGGCAGTATATATTATCATGTAACATAGTGAAATACAATATCTGTGACATTTTGCTCATATTTCAACAAACGGTGCATTAAAATACAAAGGAGATGGTTAGGTAAGACAACAGAGCCTATATCTTACCACCGAGATACAGCATTCTTGAATGTGGTAGAACATACTGCTATAATGTCCAGTAATTGATCTTAATAGTGTGATAAATATACTTACCCTTTACAATGCACAGGTTCCTGACATTATTTATGAAATGTGAAATTAAAAATGAAATATATGTCTTATTCAGTTGGCAGTGTGTTATCAAAGCATAACAATGTAAAATATGCACTATAATACAAAAATCTGAAAATACATATTCTGTGAGCCAGTGATGTAGGTTGTAATACCCAGAAATGTGATGCCAAACTGTGACAGGGCATAAGTTTAATTCCCCAGCAATCTTGCCATTGTGTGATGCTGTATGTGGGTTATTATCAAGAATGTCAAAAAAGCATGACAAAGTACACCTGTTATCTCTACTAACATGCCAGCAATCTATGATAAAATATTATGCTATCATACAGTAATATGTCATTAAAGTGTGGTAAAGGATAATTTTATACCAAAAAAATCATCAAAGAAAGAAGTACTTGATACTTTTGTTTTCTAGCAATGTATTATTGCAAACTAACTGAATATGTCCATTATTACCTGGTGATATGTTAACAAGTGTGACAAGCTATAATTGTGACTATAAATTAATATACTTTATATAAGAATACTACATGAAAATATAGAAAACTGTGTGTCATCTTTCTGTAACACATGGCAGAAATTTGTATTTCTATCCAGTAATTCTTAAAAGGTAATAATTAATTGGTATTGCTAATTGGTTCATTATTGTCACATGTATCAAGATACAGTGAAAAACTTTGTTTTGCATGCTAACCATACAGATCATTCCAAAACATAAATATATCAAGGTAGTACAAAGGAAAAGGCAATATTAGAATGCAGAATTTAGTGTTACAGTTACAGAGAAAGTGCAGTGCAGGGAGACAGATAAGGTGCAAAGGCCATGATGAGGTTGATTGAGAGATCACGAGTTCATCTTTATTGTGAAAGAGGCCTGTTCAAGAGTCTTATAACAGAAGGATAGAAGCTGTCCTTGAGCGTGGTGGGCATGTTTTCAAGCTTTTGTATCTTCTGTTCAATGGAAGGAGGGAGAAGAGAGAATGACTGAGATGGGAGGGGTCTTTGATTACATTGGTCACTCTCTTGTGCCAACAGTTCAGTAGAATATTAGTCCCCAAATATTGAAATGATAAGTAGTGGGCTAATTGTATCAGTTTAAAGTCACCACTTGTCCAGTAGCGATATTCCTGACTCTGAGCCAGAAAGTAATGAGCCTGAAACTCTCTCCAGGCAACTTTGATAGTGAAGACTGGAATATGTTCTTTACATATTGGACTGGCATTACATAATCATTTGCACCTAGATGGAATAATCTCTATGTCACAGCAAGGATTTCTGCCCCAGATTCCAAAGATAAATGATATGACCCCCATTCTAGAATGTCCTGATGAGTGGATGTTGTAATATAGTCCCTAATTACTGAGCCAATAACCTGTGAGATACCTGCATCCAGAATGCATTACCAATTACTCAGTGGTGGTAATCCTGTTTCACAGTGAAAAAGAGTTTCACTCCATCCTACCCTAGGCAGCAAAAGCTGGTATACTGCCTTTAAATACTGGATCTCCACTAGGGCTACTTGCAACCATTTGATGTCTGGTCCTCACCATCGTAAAGAGGAAATATCCTTCTAACCTAGGCCACTGTCCATCGATGAGAATATAAGGCAAAGATAAAACAAAATACTGCTCTTCCTCCAGTAAATGGATTAATAATTTCATGCTCAAGATTTAAGCTGGAATGCACCAAGGAGAAAACACAATGAACAAATGAAATGCATCATGAATATAAACCAGGAATTAGACCTGGTTATGCATCAAACTGGAATATAGTACAATCGTACTTAGTAATATACAGTCAAGGTGCAGCAATGCTTTTACCATATTCAAATATGAGAAATGATTGTTTGGATTCATTAATATTTATACATATATGATCACAATAAAACAGAAACAATGGTTAAAGCAGAGAAAGTGTAGACATTTGGAACAGGAATATAGAAATAGGAGTAAGACATTCAGCCCCTCACATCTCTGGCACTGAATGAGATCATGGCTGATGTGTACCTTGTTAATCTACCTGAATTGTCTCCACATCCTTTCATTTACAAAAATAGCAATTGACTTTAGATTATAAAATTGTGGCTTTTATAGGAAAGCGTTCTACACTTCTGCCATCTTGATGGAAAATATGTTTTGTAACTTCTCTTCTGGTTGCTTGGTTCTGATCTTATAATTATGTTCATTGCTTCAATTCCACATCATGGAAAAACTTTCTGTTTATAAATTTCTTCCAAAATCTTAAAATCCCCATTCAGGTCATTCCTTGTTTTCTTATATTCTATGGAATTCAGTCCCTGTTTTTGTACCCAAGAGTATGCTTGTCAAATTGGCTCAGAGCCAAGTATTGACGGCCACCATTCCATTATCCTAACCCCAGTAAGAACCATTGTTATTGGTTCAGTCCTGCATTCTCACTCCATGTCAATAGGTTGTGAAATCAAGACCTATTTCAACAATTTGCATTAATCATCATCATTGGCAACTCTGTACAATGCAGAGGGAGTTTATACTGTGGAATGTGCCAGCTTTCTGGTGAGATATTAAACGGGTGTCCTGAAGACCTTCCCAGGTTGAAATGAAAGATCCTTAGGGCATCACCGGAAGATGAACTGGAGATTTCTCTGTTTTCCTGATGAATGTGTGAAATCCTGGGCCTCTGGTCATTTGTCTCATTGTTGTTTGGGGACCTCGCTGATAACAATTGGCTATGTTTTTCTTCATTCAAATAGTAGCTGTCCTTCAAAAGTATTTCATTGTCTGTAAAGGCTTTGGGAGGTCTGGAGATCGTGCAAGTTCCTTTCCAGTGGAAACCCATCTCCGAGCTCACTATCTAATTTTGTTTTGTTTTATTCTTTTGTGGAATAAGGATCTTGCTGGAAAAGGCCAGACGTTTCGTGAACCACTACATTCTTTCTGGTGAAGATACTCCCACAGAGCCGTTGGCTGGTAGCTTCACAATTATGAAGGAATGGCAATATACTCCCAGGTTAGTATTACGTGCGGAGTGGAACTTGCTGATTGTGATGTTTCCATGCATTTAATGTCTTGGTCCAGGGTTTGGGAGACACTGTCGAAATAGATGTAGTTATTGAGATGGCTTTACAATTCTTGGGGTGATATTTGGAATAAGTAATAATTGGTGCGATCGAAGTGCGGCAGTAATATCAAATGAAAAATATCATTGCTGCAAAATTTACTGTAATGCAGTTCACCATTCACAACGACCTTACGCTAAACGCGATCAAAGCGTGGACTACTGCCCTGGAACATGCTTTCAAAGTGGGTTGAGTACCACTCCACAGTTTCTGGAAAGAAAAAACACAAAGTTACTTTTGAATTATATCTACTACAGAATTTATGAGTATTCAAATTATCACGCAGATGGCAAGAACCAAGGGCGCTTAATTATTCTATGGGTAAAATAAAACGAAGAAAATCTCCTTTCAGTGTAAATGTGAATTTTTGCATTTCGTATTTCTATCTCAAAAATTTCACACTTACAGACGTTGGCTGCTATAAACCTTAGTTTGCAAACACAATACGCAGTCTAACGTTTGCACATGGTAATTCTTTGAAATACAGCCGTAACACATTAATGATGCGCTGATCATTATCCAGATGTCCAGATCTTCTCTTTCTAAGCTTAATGTATTTGCATTTACAGTGAATGCTTTGTCGACCAAACAGTCTTTTAATTAAATGATGAAATTATCAATACTAAAATGCGCATGGTCTTAATATAGTTACGATCCCAGTCCGTTGCGTGAGTATTCTATAACTTACGAATTCGGTGTAAATAATGTCACCATTATACAAAAGGGTAAAAGCTCTGACTAATGGGTTAATGCAGAGTATGAAGGTAAATGGTTTGCTTTGGTCTGAACCTATCATCACTTTCACAGCAAGAATCTGAATGCGCGAAAATACAGAGTCCCCTCGAAATTAAAATATCCGAATATGCGTTTCGTCCGCAGCGAACACCAAGAAATAACAATATTCGTATAACCAGAATTACTGGGAGTGCAGAAGCCATGCGACCCAACCTACCTGCGATTTATGCTCCAGTCTCCAGTCCAGCCCCCTCTAATTCTGAACGCACGTCCCCCGCTTCCTTTCTCCCTCCCGTACTTAAATAAGACAGGAATTCAGAATGGATGGACGTATGTTAAATATCTGGCGATGAAAACGAGTGCATGCAGGATCGGGATAAGTATGATGGAAGACCGAGGTGATGGGAAGGATTCCTCTGCTTCAGAAGGCCCGAGGACCTGGAATCCACTTGTCCAATAACCACTGAGAAATGGGACTTCGACCTGCTGTCACTGAGCACTGTATATGCTTATGGGTGGTTATTGAATATAGCTGCAAACGATAAAAGTGGTTAACACAATGACAGCGAGTAACAAAACTGAACCCCTCATGTTTCAACATATTTTAAATTATGCCCGAGAACCAAGCGGCACAAGGGCACGTCTCCCGCCTTTTACCATCTCACTGAAGTGCACCCATGATGATCCATGGGCCTGAGCCGCACAGAGGGATGCATTTGCAGGATAAGTCTTTCTGCCGGGGTTGTGTCAGAGCTATTCGATTGGAAGGTCCGAAAGCTCAGTGTGCAAGCAAGCTGTATAAATAAATAGGTGGTGCTGTTCAGAACGTCCATTTATACTTGGCCAGAGACAGGGGAGGGAGGGATTACGTTTACGTTATCACCTCCCTGAGCCCACCCACCCCTCCCCTCTTTTGTCCACCGATCACTGCTTTGCTTTTCCCTCCTATATATTGGGCTTCCCCTTTTCCTATCTTCAGTCCTGAGGACGGGTCTTGACCCGAAACGTTGACTGCCTGCTTTTCTCCACGGATGCTGCCTGGCCTGCTGAGTTCTTCCAGCATCATCGTGTTTTTCATCTAGATTCCAGAATCTACAGTCCTTTATTTCTCAGAGCTTAAATTGAGTCTAGCTCCCGGGGCACATGGGTCTTCCCCTCATTCGGCCGAGAGCAATGGGCGAAATCAGATTACTTTAACGCACATGAATCTGGGGATGGAAGGGGGGAGGGTGGGTCTTGCTACGTTTTTACAGTATATCTAGAGGGCAAATGTAAGATATTTTCTCTTTTGGCGAGCAGCAACGTGAGTAACCAATGCCAATGAGTTACAATTTTCACGCTATTGACGGGAACTGATAGGGTGGATGAGAGTTAGTATAGAGTCAGAGACATAGAGGATGGAAACAGGCCCTTCGACTCACCATGTCTGCAACGACTATCAAGTACCTATCTCTGCTGATTCCAATTTCCAGCATTCGGGTCACAGCCTTCCATGCCATGGTATTTAAAGTACTCATCTAAATACTTCTTACATTCAAATCAAACAAAATGCACATGTAGGAAAATGGAAATATAAACAGAAATTGCTGGTTAACTGTGTATTTCCATTGATGCTGCCTGACCCCCTGAAGGTTTTCAACATTTTCTGTTTTCATTACTTCTGGACTGTTGTGAGAGCACCTCCATCACCACCCCCAGATTTCAACCACCCTCCAACTGAAACATTTCTTCCTTATATCCCTTATAAACCTCCAACCTCTTGCCTTAAACTTCTGCCCACTGTTCAGAGATACTCAGGCTAAGAGGAAAAGCTTCTCATTATCTCCTCTGTCTATGCTCCTCATAATTTTGTCCACTTCCTCAGGTCTTGTCTCAGCTTTCTCTGCTCCAAACAAATCAATCTTATCCAGTCTCTTCTCAAAGCTGAAATGCTCCAACTCAGACCATGTCCCAGTGAGTATCCTCTGCATTGTCTCCAGTGCAATCACATTCTTTCTATTGTGCGACGATGAGATCTGCAGACACTTCTCCAGCTGTAGCCTAATGGGGGGAATAAAATTATTGGAAGCATTGATCTGGTGGATCATAAAGACTTTTTCCCCATAATGGAGACTTCGAAAACCAGAGTGTGTCTGTGTAAGGTGTGGAATACGAGGTTTAAAGTCAGAGCAGCACAGCACTTAAACAGGCCCTTCAGCCCACTACATCCATGCCAACCTCTTTGCCCATCTACACTAACCTCATTTGCCCACATTAGGTCCACAGAGGGGATCTGAGGAGAAACCTTTTCACCCAGGAAGTAGTTGTAATCTGGAAGGCACTGCTTGAGGAGGTGGTGGTGGCAGGTACGTTCACAACATTTAAAAAGTATCTGGACAAATACTTGTATCACCAAGTCATAGAAGGCTATGGACCAAGTGCTGTAAAAAGGGATTAGGTTAGATGGGTACTTAATGTTCGGCATGGACGTGGTGGAATGAAGGGACTTTTTCTGTGCTACGTGACTCTATGACTTTCAAAAATTAGCTTCTGTTGAGTCTTGCCCAGATACTTTCCCTAAGGGGAGGTCTAGCACCACTTCTCCGGTCAGACTATCTACGTTCTGGCTCAAAAGACTCTCCTGGTTGTACTTTAAAAATTCTGCCCCCCTAAGCCTTTCACGTTAAGGTGATCCCTGTTAATATTGGGGAATTTGAAATCTCCTACTATCATACCCTATCATAGGTTGTTTTGGCAGGTTGGGGAGTCTAGGAGCAGGGACCATAGCATAAGACCTTTTAACAGCAAAAATAAGGAGTTTCTGCACAGTGACAGAAACTTCAAAACTGCTATTGATATCAAGTCAATTGTTAATTTTAAACATGAGATTCATATATCTTTGTTAACCAAAGGTATTCGGAAATATTCTGCAAAATCCTTACATGGGTCGGTCAAAGATCTGCCATGAATTTACTGAAGGGCTTAGCCTCAAGTGGATAAATGGTCCATACCTGCTCCTATGAACCCTACCCATTCCAATGGTGGTTGGAAGATTCAGTATCACAGCATGTGACAGAGATAGGTGTGGAAATGCAGAAAGAAGAGACATGACTTAAAAGAAAAAGAGCACACAGGGGGAACACACAATAAATCTTTGAAAGATGCCAAAACTGAACAACAAACAGGCAAAATGGATTTAAGTTGAAAATTACACATTTGTTCAAATGAGTATTTTGAAAGGGTTCAAGTAACTTTCAAGTGTGCATAATTCCAGATTAATCCTCTGTTAGATGATATCATATGCGACTATATTCTTGGTATTGTTATCTGATTTTTACAAGAGCTGTTATAACACAGCAAAAACACACTTGATATTTTTGCCTTCAATTGCAGTGATGTATAACTGGCTAGGGAGCCATTTTCTCTAGTCATGTGTTCGAACTAAATAAGTTAAGTGTGTTATCTCTTGCATTGGATGTGCTGTAAACATATGTACATAAAAAATTCAGTTCACCTGAAGGTGTTGACACAGCAGATTTCAGCAACCTATGATGATAACTAACATATTCTTAATGGTTAAGTAGTTATTGGCAGCTATTTGATTATCCCAGTCCTGTTATTCTATCCCAGTCTGATCCTTTTCATCCTGATTCTTTAGCCTTGATAATAAAATGGGCTTAATAGAGCACTTGAGAACCAGGGAGCACACCAGCAATAGAGTTCATAGTCTTAATGTTTAGATTAGTAATGGTGAAGCATGACGGGCAAAGTAGAATAAACGTACTTCAATGAAGAAAGGCAAACTTCAATGAGATCCAGTGGATCTGATCTAAGTAAATTAGAGCTAAAGACTGGAATGAAGAAATGCATTGAAATAATGAGCAGACTTTATGGAGGAAGTGTTTCAGCTGCAGCTCAGTTACATCCCAACAAGGGGAATGGAGAGAGCAACCACAGTCAGAGCTTCTTTGATTATGACATATAAGGAGGTAGCTGGGTCACTGGATGAGATAAAAGTGGATAAGAGCCTAATAGTAGAAAGGGAGTCAGTACTTAAAGTTGGTGAGCCATTTTGTTTGGATTGGTTTTATCCTAAGTTGCTGAGGGATGTAATAGTGTGTAAATTGCAGAAATAGAGTCATAGCGCCCTACAGCACAGAAACAGGACCTTTGGCCCATCTAGTCCATGCCGACCTGATCTTCTGCCTAGTCCCATCTACCTGCATCCTCACCATATCCCTCCAAACCCCTCCCATCCATGTACCTATCCAAACCTCTCCTAAATGTTACAATTGAACCCACATCTACCACTTCCACTGGCAGCTTGTTCCACACTCACACCAGCCTTTGAGTGAAGACGTTTTTCCCTCAGATTCCCCTTATATGTTTCACCTTTCACCCTAAACCTATGTTCTCCAGTTCTAGTCTCACCCAATCTTAAGGGGGAAAGCCTGCATGCATTCACCCTACCTACACCCTTCATAACTTTGTATACCTCTATAAGATCTCCTCTCATTCTCAAGCGCTCCAGGGAATAAAGTCCTAACCTACTCAACCTATGCCTGTAACTCAGGTCCTCAAGTCCCAGCAACATCTGTATAAATTTTCTCTGCAGTCCTTCAAGCTTATTGATATCTTTCCTGTAGGTAGGTGACCAGAACTACACACAAATTCGGCCTCACCAATGTCTTGTACAACTTCAACAAAACATTCCCAACTCCTGTACTCAATGCCGTGATTTATGAAGGCCAAAGTGCCAAAAGCTCTCTTTATGACCCTATCTACCTGTGACGCCATTTTCCAGGAACTATGGATCTGTATTCCCAGGTCCCTTTGTTCTACAGCACACCTCAGAGCCCAACCATTCACTGTATAAGTCCTACCCTGGTTTGTCCTCCCAAAGTGCATCACCTCACACTTGTCTGCATTAAAGTCCAGCTGCCATTTTTCAGCCCATTTCCCTAGCTGGTCAAGATCACACTGCAAGCTTTGATAACCTTCCTCGGTGTCCACTATGCCCCCAATCTTGGTGTCACCCACAAACTTGCTGATCCAGTTTACCACATTACCATCTAAAATATTAACATAGATGATAATGTGGCAAACTGGATCAGCAAATTTGGTCACAATCTTCTAATCGTCTTTATTTCTTGGGTGATACCAAAGAACTAGAGATTTTACATCATTCAGAAAAAAGGGGGAGAAGCACAAACCTACCAATTACAGAGCATTCAGTTTAATGCTGATGGTCGGGAAGCTTCTAGAAACAATTCTTTACAACCACCTTGGTAAATGACAGACTGATAAAGAGGAGCCTGTATAGATTTGTTAAGGGTAAATCAGGTTGGGCTAACTTGATTGTGTTTTTTGGTGTGGTAACTGAGAGGGTGTATAAAGACTGGACGGTTGTTGAATTTCAAAAGGTATTTGATAAGGTACCACATATTAAGATTGTTTACAAAATTGAAGCCCATCGGGTAAAAGAAACAATAAGAGCAGGAATACAAAACTAGTTCAGGGTTAGATAGCAGCGGTTCTAGATAAAAGAGAGTTTGTGGTAAATGTTTGGATGGAAATATACAAAGGCTTCGCCAAAGTTAAATAGCAGGAACATCACTATTTTTGATATATATTGAGGACTTGGGGGAACTGGAGACTTTCTGATCATACAAAACTTCAAGGTATAATAAGTAGTGAGGAAGATGTCAATGGACTTCAAGAAGATAAAATTCAAAACTAAATTACTGCAGATGGTGGAAAGCTGAAATAAAAACAGAAAATGTTGGAATACTCAGCAAGCCAGGCAGCATACAGCATATGTTGGAAAGATATCAACCTGAAAGATGAACTCTGCTTTTCTCCCCACAAATGCTACTCCACCTGGTGAGAAATTACAAGATTTTCTATTTTTAGTTCAAGAAGACATAGAGGCCCCCAGAATAGACAGACACACGAAGTTCAATGCCAAAATTTGTTAGATGATACTTTTTATGCAGAAGAATGAGGAGGGATAACTCACGTTAAGTGGCATAATGTTAAAAGGAGTGCAAGGAGAGAGAGACCTGGGGGAATTTGTGCATGCATCTTTGAAGGTGGCATGACAGGTTAACAAAGCAGTTGATAAAATATATAGGACGCTGGGCTATATAATTATTGGTTTAGAGAACAGAAGCTGGAAATTTATGCTAAACCTATATGAAAGTCTGATTCAGTCCCAGCTGGTGTTGAACTGTCTTGGTAGAACAAGAAGCACAACATGCTAGTGTGTTGCATTTTTGCTCTTTAAAGGGATACGATGCTGACTTAGGGATACCGAAAGAGTGTCTTCAGAGCTGACTGCAGGCCTCTTATAGAACTTCCAAAGGCTACAGAATGTGCTAAGGGCAACAAGGAGCATTTTTTTCTGCTGACAGAAGTCCATTAATCATGGCATTGTTATGGCCATAACAGGATGGTTTGGGGACAGAAGACAAAGACATGGCCATCGGCAAAGAAACTGCTTCTAGAGACGCCATGCCCTTCCTGGATCTTTCTAATGAGAAATGTGTTTGCAAGCCACGCCATCCAGCAAACCATAGACAGCCACTGATGCCAGAGGAAGTGCAGTCTGCAGACCCAGAGTGTGAGGTCCATGAGGCAGGAGCAAGAGGAGCAGGAGGAAGGAGGAGATACCATGGTTTGTCCCAGTTCTATATCCACAGCCTCATCTCCTAGATGAGTGGAGGAGGCAGACTTTGGCTGCACAAGATATAAGGGACTTGCCAACATAGAGATGACTTCCATGGCAAAACTGCAAAATAAAATTTCCTAAACAAAAACCAGGCGCCCCCCCCCCCCCCACTTCACACTACAGTTTTTAACCCTAACATTATTAGTCAGCTGGGAGAAGTCAGATGAAGCATAAAATCATTCACATCCTGCTGTACAGGCCCTCCTGCACTGCACATAACATATGAATGAATGAGTCTCAGTTCCATTTACTACTTCCTGATGAGTGGCATAAGGAAGACTTCTGCATTAACATTTTTTGTGGGGGGCTGGGGGTGGGGGGGGTGCAGATTCCTACTCTGAGTTTCCAGTTCTGGTGATAAGTCTTCAATCTGAAACATTAACTCTGTTTCCCTTCTCACAAATGCTGCCTGAACTGCTGAGTTTCCAGCATTTTCTGTTTTTATTTCAGATTTCCAGCATCTGCATTTTTTTGAATGTCATCATCCTGAAGCATTAGATTAAATGTTCCTCCACTTGACATCTAACAGATATAAATTAATTGAAAGTATTAATATAAAAGAGAAAGCCATTAACCTGAAATGACCAGGTCAGAAGACCACTGATGTGTGGTGCAACCAAGGGGAGGTACAATGATTATTCAGGCCCTCAAATGAGTACAGCTGAACTCCATCCTTGGACATATTGCTGTGTCCAGTAGAAGATTAGACGTACTGGCATTTCTCAGCATGTCCCTCACTTTCATGCTGTAACACACAGAAGCAGTAGTCAGGGATGCATTGACCCACATAAAGTTGTTGGCTGGCAAATCTCGCAGAAACTGAAGAAGAATACAGCCCTGGCCATTTCCACTGTGTCTTTTTGGACTGGGGAGTACTTCCAGCATTTTCTGATTTTAGCCCACAAACAATGGGCAATATTTGTCTGATAGTGTAGGATAAGAAACAGTGCTCACCAGAACTCAAAGAGAACTTCCCATTTTTAATCAGGTAGTGCCAATGGATATTTAACCCAAATCACTGGGTTAAATTATCAATGACTTTCTTTGATATCTGAATTGATTCACAGTGATTTTAACAATGTGCAATTTTAAGATATGGTGGTTAATGTGAATTAATTGATCTTGAACTTACAACCTACTGACTTAGAGATGAATAAGCTAGAAAGTGAGAAATGCTTGGTGTGCTAAATCACCTTCCTTCACGCAATGGTTTAAAATCAAATGAAATATTCTGGTGTTTCCCAAATGCCATATAATTAATGCTTTCAATCCAGAAATATGTGAGATGAATCATGTGTGAGGGGATATCAAGTGTACAACGTAGTCTCAAGAGTTTTCCATTGTCATGTTAGATGACCCTGGTCGGCATGGACAAGTTGGGCCAAAGGGCCTGTTTCCATGCTGTAGTATTCAATGACTCTGTAACTCTATGACAATTATTACAATTGGTCAATGGATCACTCAATTCATCACCAGTCCAAAGTAATAATTTAAGAATGTGAAAGTCTGTACATCACTAAAGTAATGTGTGTGTAATCTATAAATACAAACAGTAAAGGCCTTCAGGATGGAGTTAATATTTAAGAATAGACAAATGAATTCTCTTTCTCAGAGGGCTGTGGATACCCAGTCATTGAGTATATTCATCATATTCACCAGTTACAGAATTAAGACAATAATGATGTTGTCGTGAGGTGACGTTGCAGCTTTATGGAACTCTGGTCAGACCACGCTTGGAGAATTGTGTTCAGTTCTGGTCACCTCATTATAGAAAGGATGTGGAAGCTTTAGAGAGGGTGCAGAGGAGATTTACCAGGATGTTGCCTGGATTGGAGAGCATTTCTTATGAGGATAGGTTGAGCGAGCTAGGGCTTTTCTCTTTAGAGAGAAGGAGGATGAGAGGTGACTTGATAGAGGTGTACAAGATGATAAGAGGCATAGATCGAGTGGACATTCAGAGACTTTTTCCCAGGGCAACAATGGCTAACATGAGGGGACATAATTTTAAGGTGATTGGAAGAAGATATAAGGGTAATGTCAGGGGTAACTACTTTACACAGAGCGTGGTGGGTGCATGGAACACACTGCCCGCAGAGGTTGTGAGGGCAGATACATTAGGGACATTTAAGGGACCCTTAGATAGACACATGAATGATAGAAAAATAGGGGGCTATATGGGAGGGAAGGGTTAGATAGATCTTAGAGCAGGATAAAATGTTGGCACAACATTGTGGGCCGAAAGGCCTGTACTGTGCTGTAGTGTTCTATGTTCTATGTTCTATGATTTTTCACATAAAAATACAATAAAAGACAAAAAAATGTTTTGGGTGATACATTATCTTTGAGTAACATTCCACCACATTGCTAATATTTGATCTTTAATGCAAATTGCAGTTATTCAGAGTCAATAACCATATGAGCCAATACCATATGGTCCAATACTGTCAAAACTACAGATGCTGGAATCTGGAGCAACAATATTCTGGCTATCTCCCTCCTCCACTCTTAGACCTGAAATGTTGATAATTCCTTCCCCTCATGGATGCTGTTTGACTTGTTGATTTCCTCCATCAGATTGTTTCTTGTTCTCAAAGGGAAACTTGTTGGGAAAATTACTAATTGCAACTTGACTAAATTAGTACAAAGATGAAGACACAGAAAATAATCAGAGTGACTCTACAGCATCAGTGGTCTCAGACTATTATTTGTAGGTTTATATACATTTATTAAAGTGCAGTCAAAGACATACATATGGTTTTTCCTGACCTAACTACATGGGATTGAAACTTTGCATTTGGATCACAACCACAATTTAACCTTAGTAAATGGGGGAGCTGTTTCTGTGTGTTTAATTTTCAGTCTCCTTTTAGGAATACTGTTAGGTAATGTTCCATGGAACTAGCTCCCTGATACAGACTGCAACTGGTAGTAGGATGTGCAGAGGGCAATAAAGTGCCTTATATGGTGCATAGAGCAACTGGCCAATCCAGGTTATGCTGTGAGCTGTACTCTGCACTGAATTTTAGTAACTAAAGAAAATAAGTAAGATCCAATCCCAGGTGGGCAGTTTTTAATGTTAAGAGAACACAGGCAGCAGCTTTGCTTCTCCTCTAACATTAAAATGATTCCATACTGCTTAAAAAGTCCCAGGAGATCCCATGGATTATCTGAACACTGTTAAAACATGGCTTTTACTGCACCATTTTGAAAGCAAAGTAATATGATATTATTTATCAGACGTTTTCTCACTTTAATTGCACAAGAGTGAGGGCACCAATCTGATTCCCAAATAAGCACTTTTGTTTTGATAACATTCAAAAATGGCACCTTAAGACAAAAGCTATGATGTAATGATATGGTTGGAGAATAAATGGAAAGTAAACTTGTTGAACAAATTTTAAATAATGAACTCTAATGATAAGTCATTGACCTGAAATGTTAATTCTATTTTTCTCTCCATAGATACTGTCTGATCTGCTGTATTTCCAGTATTTTCCATTTTAATTTTAAATAATTGATTGCTTCTTTCTAATTAAATGGAATTATAAACCAGCATGCAAATTATAAATATCATAACTGAAGATATTTATGATTGCTTATTTCTTGTAAACAAATGTGTACAATGCAACAATATGTTGTTCAGACACCCTAGATACAATGTGTTGGTTTTAATATTTATTCATTTTTCAAGATGTGGGCATCACCAATATGGCCAGCATTGATTATCCATCTCACATTGCCCTTGAAAATGTGGTGGTGAGTCACCTTCTTAAAGCACTGCAGTCCTTCAGGGAAAGGCAGTCTCACTAAGCTGCAGTTCTGAGCGGCATATAGTTTTGAAAAGTAAATTTATTTCTTGCTTTCATCCAAATATCACAAAACAACAACAGGTGAGAAAGGCCATTCAGGTAATCTTCCAGATGGAACAGGGAATCCAGGTGACTCCTAACAGTTTTACATCTTTCTACTCTCCTGCTCTGTTTGCAAGTCATGAGATGAATATTCTTGTTTTAACAACAAATTCTTGATGGCTTTTTCCTACATTCACATTCCCAGTGTGATTTCTGATATCATTATCATATATCAAAAGACTGAATGCATTTCAATAGGCAATCTCAAAAGACTCTAAGTACTTCTTTGTCAGGATTTGTCAAAGGGAAAACCGATTTTAGAAGTGCCAATATTCACTTGCAGTATCAGTTATGCCTGTAGGCAGTTATAGTCTTGGTCTGTCACTTTAGCTGGAAGAGCAATGTAGCATTGCAATATATTGAGAATATTTTCCTAGATGATAGAAGTAACTTGCACTTGTACTACTGTGATCCATTCCCAGTGTTTCACTTTCAACTAGGAACTCATCAGAAGCCTCTTCTTGGCACCTACCTCAACGGTATTTTTACCCAATTCACCCTCCAAGCAAATGGCTTCCAATTTTGGTCTGACTAGACAGCAGATGCTTTACCCCACGTCCAAGCCAATATCATATCCAACTACCGTTCCCACATCACTTTGACCCAATGGGCCCCTCTCAGTTCCACAGCTCCTTCATTCTTCTGCATGATATAGAAAATATCTCCACCTTCCCCAGGAGCAGATGCCTTTCCTGTCTTACTATGTCTCTCTCCCACCCTTTCCCCCATGAACTTCATTATCTTCTGTTGAATAAGGGAAGCAAAGTGTCATTGAATGGAAAGTTCTAGAGGGCAGAAGACTACAGACTGAAAGGCTTGACCCCAGTAGCTGGGCAGAAAGGATGAGAAATGAACAAGAAATTTTAGATCAGGCAAAAACAGGATATGAATTGGGATGAAGAAGCTTAGAAGACAGTATAAACAGAATCAGAAAAGAAGCTGTAATGGGACTTCAAAATAAGAGTGAGGTGTAGATCTTTCAGTCAATTCATTGAGGCACAAAGATTCTGGGAAATAATGTAAATAGGATGGTAATACTTATACAGGCATTATGCAGAAGAAACTAAACAGTCAAGCCTTGAATTCACTGAAGTTTTCAAAGTAAAAGAGTATTCGAAAGAGCAGTTACAGGTTTTGGCAGCTGATTAGTTAACAGAAGGAAACTCACTGGAGTATTCTAGAGGTTGGAGTCAGGGGCATGTCACTTGGAGGTTAAGAGCATAATTTGGGTGAGGATAGAATGGTGAGATCGTCCATAATTACTAATTGAACAAGTACCCAGATTGATGGAGTCAGCGACTGGGCACGTAGGGTCCCTGGATAATTAACGAGTTGTTAAAAGATGGAATTCTTTAGGAGCTGGATAATACAATGTTTCTGGAGTTAGTTGTGGTGACTAAGCAGTAGAGTTGAATTTTATCTGCATAAATGAAGGTAATGATTTATTAAAATATAGGCATAATGTTGTTTCCAAATTAAGCTTGGAATTACATTGATTATTTATTTAAAACAGACAATCTTAATATAGAAATTACTGAATAAATAAAGAGAAACAATTGTCATCCGCATGCAATGTTCACGTTTGCATGGAAGACTGTTTTTCCAATTGAAAGTAGTGCAAGGAGGCAGTCTATCCACCTCTGTGCATTCAGCACCCAAATTAGCCCAGATGTAGCATTGTTTGATGGCATTAAATCAGACGTTAATTATATTCTGTAGTAGTTTATGTGCTTATCCTGACGTGTGGTTGCTCATTCCACAATCTGTTGTACTACTAGGTCAATTCAAATGATAATACTGTAACAAGAGTGGGTCACAGATGTCCCTGACAAATAATGAATAGTTAACGAGAAATCGTAAGCTTTTTAGGCAAGAAACAGTCACCATTTTTTAAGGTTAAGTAACTAATATTAAACAGATTCATGTTTTATTCTGCAGCCCTCGCTAAACTACTCTGGCATTGTTAGTTCATTTTGATGTGTGCAGTTAATCCAAGAATTGTTTGTGATACACTTTGAGATGAATTGGTAATTAAAGAGACATTTTCTTCAAGTAATGGTTCTCCAATCAATTAACTAACGGGGGTGGGGGAAGGGATTAGTAGTGGCCTCATTATTATTCAAAAAGGAACAGAAGTACTGGAACCAATTCATTTGGAGGTGTTAATGTGTAAACAAAGTCAAGACTTTTTAGGCCCACTTTTATTAAATACAGTAGATTATTCCATTTTATCTTCTCAGGTTCTAGTCGTTATTTACTGTGATGCTGATGGGAGTAAAATAGGATTAGAAATAGGGAGACAGAAAGAGGTTGTTCAATGGCCGTGCTGTTTTAGTTATAGGTATTGTTGACTTGGAGTGGCCATCAATTTTTGTCATGTCAATTTGGTGTTTGAGTGTGTGTAGTTATTTGAACTAAATTTCTAATTCTAAATTTTAAAATCTTTTCCATTTCTTATTAAATAGTGACATGATTTTTTGAAGCTATGATTCTATGCTTCTTTGGAGCATTTATTGTTGTGCTCTGCTCTACATGCTTGGGAGTGTCACTGGCATCCACTGCCATGATGGGGAGTAGTGAAAGACTCTCAGGGGCAAGGCTGAGTGAGGGATTACACCAAGGATTTGGCTGAAGATGAGGGAAGTGACAAAAAATAAACCGATGCTTCCACTGGGAGCCTTGGGAGATCATAGTGTTTGAAGATTGGGGGCTGATATCTCAGCCTTGAGGAATCCTGGGTTCATGGCTTCAGGAAATTTGGACTTCAGCAATCATGATCATGATCAGCGAGGGAATGTCAATGCAATAAGGGAAGCCTCGAAGTTTGATAAATAAATTGGTGACTAATCCAATAGTCTCAGATTGCTCTGGGAGTGCTAGGACATTGTGGTCCAAATTCCCCTACAGTTCTCCAAGAGGAGCATTGCACAGGGAACAATATCTTTCCCTGCATTCCCAATGGAAAAACTGTATCAGGGACACGAGGGTGACTCATGCCCAGAAAAGCCTGGCCAAATTTCTGGAAAGATGGAAAGTGATCTGGAAATGGTCATTATTGTATTTCACTCTGGAAATAAATTAAAGTTCAAATACACAATACTGAAAAGAATGTTAGGCAATTACATCTTGAAGCAACACTCGGGCAAAAGTAGCACTGGGGGTTTATCAGAATTGATTCTAAACCTGATGAAATCTCATGACTTCAGGTTAAAGTCAAGGTAGCATTCAACTTATCACAACCAACCACTTCTCTTCAATTGATAAATCAATACTTCTCCATGTTGAACTTTTATTGTTGGAAACTCTGAGGGAAGCAACAGCTCAGAATATACTGGGACTTCAGTGTCTGCCACTAAGTTTTATTACTGAAGGTGAAGTCCATTTGTTACCAACCCTGCACTGGATGAACTGAGAAACCAACACAGGGAGGAAGCCTTCTGGCCTCATCCTACTTATCATATGCATGCCTGTATACAATAGTTTTAATGCGAGTGACCACCACTCAGTCTTTGCCAAGATAAAGTCTTGTCTTCTCATTTGGATCACCTCCATTATGTTGTGATATTGTAGTTATGTTAAAAGGGACAATCTGAGGACATATCCCATAGCTCAGCATGAGATGCTATGAAGTATCAGAAATGCATGATGCACAATAGTTTGCCTAGTTTTATATGCCTCAATCTTTAATTACCATCAAGCCTGGAAAGTAATCTGCATCTAATACAGAGCAGAAAAGGTGCAGGAAAGACATTCCCTGAAGTAATATGCAAACCTAGTGAACTGCCTGTATAAGACTACTCGTACAGGTAAAGTCCCTAGAGGACTGTTCGTCCTATGAATTAAAAATGTCACTGGAGAATTAGGAAGCTACAAAAGGAGAAGCTACAATGGTGCACACCAGATAATAGGGTGAGGGGACAGGGCAAGGAAGGGAACAAGATGAAAGGACTAGGAACTGTTAACAGTGCTCAAATTATGATCCACTAACTCTTGCTGCAAGGACTCATAGCTATTATCCGGTCAATAATTCAACTGTGTGTTATTAAGAAAAGTATGTATATGATTTGATCTTATGTGAGGGTTAATGCTTCAAACTGCTATCAATGTAAATTGAAAGCAGTTAGTATTAATTGTCTGCACAAAGTGAATACAAGTTGGTATTAACCCCATTGTTTTGCAAACTAAAATAGGGCTTCAGACTGCATTGCCTAATGCCAGAATGGGGAAGACAGTGAACTCACCAGCAATGTGTATCAGTTTGAAGTTCTAGAACAGGGTAAGCCTGACCAAGACTTGCCACTTTCCTGCAAAACCGAAAAGACAGATTTGGATCAAGTCAATATTGATTCTTCTCAAAGGGCTCGAATTGTTATCATTGATAATGACAGAAAAGCTGGCATTCAAATTTTTTTTATGCTTTCAGCATTTGCAGCCTCTCATACTTGCAATCCCACCTCTATATTAAGATTTCACCCTGTAATAAGTTGAATTGCGTGAAAATATGGTTTCCACTTGGACAGATAAGATAAAACTGATCATGTCTTCATGTCTTTTGTCTCACTGACTCTGTAAAGTATGTTGTTTGGTACAGCTGTCTGTAAAAACAGTTCCTTATCTGTTGGTTGCTAAGCAGCAGCTACATACCCACGCTCTATATTTTAGGTGGCTCAGCATTTTAAATTTAGTTTTTCTATCCTAGCTTTTCTTCCCAGTATTCCTTTTAGCTGCCTCCATTCTGGAGGGATAAAATTATAACTTGCATGTATATTTTTACATTTAAGTGCAGTGGTAGAAGCAATGGGCCACCTGCAGTGGTGAAGATTGGTCCATCAGACTAGCTGCACACTTAGCCAACTTATGCCAGTATAGTACAATACAGCAAAGTGAAGGAAGAAGTCACCAAACAATATCTATTCATCAATAATCTGGAGTCACCGTGACCAATTGCTTAAGCAGAGTAGCTTTATCAACATTTTGCATACAAGGCCAGGGCAGAGCATGTACTCAGAAATGAGTTGCTCACCTCCTGACCCCTTAATGCCTCCTCAACATCTACAAGAGTTGTCAAAATGTGAATGAAATTCTCACCTCAACAGCACTTAAGAAACTCAACACTATCTATGACACAGCTGTTCAGTTAATGACCCATTATGTAATTTGACTCATTATCCAACTCATTATCTAACCAGTGGAGATGTGCTGTGGGTGCATTATCTACAAAATTCAATGCAGCAAGTCACCCTGTTTACTTTGGCATCATTTCTCTCCCTTGCAAAATTTACCAGTGAGCACAGGAGTGGCAAATGTGCCTGACAAGCATTAACTCCCTGTTTCCTCTGAACCACTCATCATTCTTACTTAGTTTATCAAGAGGTTTTCAGGATCAAACAGTGTAAACTGCAATACACCCTTGTGCTGAACCAGCAATAAGAAATAGAACGTGCAAACTCTGGATACGTGTTACAGTTTCGACATTGTCACTGGATCAATAATCTGGAATTACTACCCACTACTATTGTGTGAGGTGCCATCAGCACAAAGACAATACTGAGGTGAGGACTCCACATCATTATGTCAGGACTATTGGATAGGCTAATGCTTGCAGCTCTGAATATTGCCCACCTGCTAAGACTAAATAAACACAGCAATTATTAGTCTAATTATGAGAAAGATTTATGATCCTTATAGTAAACCGAAGTCAAATCCCTTCTCTCTCACACTCACATAAATAGAAGTATGTGGTTCTGGAACAATAGCAGCATCGGGTTCAATAGTGGCACTGTAAATGAGGTGATTCTGTTGCCAAGATCAACCTGAAGAAGAATTATTCATGCTGAATACAAACATCAATGTCAGGTATTCCTTTCCAGCCTTGTGCATCGAACATTCCTTCTTCTTCTCAGGCAATCTTGTGGGTCAAGGATGATTTGCTTCCACTCCAGTTATGTGGGACCAGAAGTGTAAGATCTGCAGACTCCGCCACAGGTAGGTGACTGGGCTAGAGGTATAGATGCAGTCCAGTCATTAAGTTACCAGACAAGTAACCCAGAGGCCAACAATCCAAAGATGTGAGTTCAAATTCCACCATGGGAGTTGTGTAATTTAACTTCAGTTAATAATCTGAAATTAAGTTAAAACAAAACTGATCACAAAAATTCCAGATTGTCATAAATAAAGATTCTTCAGTGATGTCCTGAGGAGGAATTCTGCCTTCAATCATTGACTGAGCTGGTCAGCTTATAAAGCATAAAGCTTCCAGACTGGGCCTGCAGCAAATAGTGAGCAAATCAAACTAAGGTCAAGCATACCTGACCCCATCTTCACCAGTCTACCTGCTGCAGATGCACCAGTCCATGATAGCAGTGCCAGAAGAGGATCAATGCACACTGAACACAAAGTCCCATCCTCACACCGAGGACACCTGTGATCATGTTGTTTGCCACTATGATCTGGCTAAATGAGATAGGCTCAGAGCAGATCTGGTCGCTAAAAACTGGACATCCATGTGGAGCTGTGCAGCAGACCACAAACTTTAACCTCAATCCAAGTGGCCTCCTCCTCCTCATAGTTTCTTATGTTCATATTCATTAAAGCCAGTGTCCAGTCAATCTGATTCACCCCATGTGATGTAAGAAATGGCTGAGACCACTGGATGCAGCAAAAGAAGGGGAACTAGATAACATCCCAACTATAGAGTGGAAGACCTGTACTCCAGAACTAGCTGCACCTCCAGCCAGTATGTCCCAGGACAGTTGTAACACTGGCATCTACTTGACAATGTGGAAAATTTTACAGCTGACCACAAAAAGCAGACAAATCCAGTCAAGTTAATTATCGTCCACTCTATTCTCAGTCATCAGTAAAATGATGAATGGTGTCATTGACAGTGCTGTCAAATGGCATTTACTCTCCAATAAGCTACTCACTAATGCTCGGTTTGAGCTTTGCAGGACCACTCAGCTCAAAGCTTTTCCATGGCCTTGATCCGGAGGTGAGGCAAGAGTGCCTGTCCTTGGAACTAATGCAGCATTTGACCAAATATGGTGTCAAGGAGCCTGGGAAAACTGAAGTCACTGGGCTTCAGGTAGAAAAGAATGCAAAGGTTGGAATGATACCTTGCACAAAGGAATATGGTGTGGTATTGAAGTCAATTGTCCAGTCGTCAGGATCTCACTGCACAGTTCCTCAGTGCAGTATCCTAGGCCCAATCATCTTTAGCTGAGTCGGTCAGTTACCTTCTTTCTATCATAGAGTCAGGTATTCACTGATTTTCAACTTAATTTTCAACTCTTCAACAAATGAAGCACTCTCATCCTGCGTACAAAAACCTTAGACAACATTCAGGCATGGCTTGATCAGTAATAAATAATGTTGACTAATCTACACCCAAGAGAGAGCCTAACCACCAACCTCTGGCATTCATTGGAACTGAAACCTCCACCATCAGATCCTGGGGCTCCTGCTAACCAGCAACTCGACTGGACAAACAACATAAATAGTGTGAATACAGGAACAGGTCAGAGGCTGAGCGACCTATAGCAAAAGCCTCAACTCCTGACACAGCAAACCCTTTCTGCCACCGAGCATGATGTCATACTCTTCGCTTGCCTGAATGAATGTAGCTCCGATAACACTCAAGAGGCTTAATACCAACAGGAACAAACCACATCCACTAACCTAAGCATTTAATTCCTCCCCCAAAACACACATTATATGCAGTGTGTACCACTAATACTCCAAGGCTACTCCAATAGTACCTCCCAAACCCACAACCTCTACTGCTAAGAAAGATAGGAGCAGCAGGTTCATGGATGCCCAACCATGTACATGTTCCCCTCAAAGTCACACTCCATTCTAACTTGAAAATATATCACTATTCCTTCATCACCCCGGGTCTAAATCCTGGAACTCCCGACCCAACAACACTGTGGGAGTACCTTCACCAGAAGGATAACAGCAGTTCATCACCACCTTCTCAAGGACAATTAGGTATGACAATCAATGCTGGGGTTGCCAATGTAGGCTGTGATGAGATGGTGAGAGTGTTTTTCGGAGTTTTATATGTTTCTTTGTTTCTTTCTGTTAGTCTCCATGTGCATCCTTCGAAGATGTTCAAAGTGCTTGGTGCCTTCCCAAATGCTTCTTCACCAGTGTTGGGCCAGGGATTTCCATGACTCAGTGGGGATGTTATATTTTTTCAAGGAGACTTTGGGGACATTCTTGAAGGGAAGTACCACTACTTCCCTTGATGGTACTTGGAGTGCTTGTTTCAGGAGAATGGCATTGGATGTGTATGTAGATGGAGTAGCCTGACCATTAAAGCCCATTATGTATGACCAGAGCATCTATACTGGGGAAGTTAGTCTGGGAAAGGGCACTGATATTGCACCAATAGTCCTGCTGGTGGATTTGGATGATTATGCAGAGATGACATTGGCAATGCTTCTCCAGAGCTTTGAGATGCTCGTCACAGGTTGCCCACATCATCATCATCGACAGGAGGGAAGGGATTAATTACTGCTGCTTGGTGTATATTGAAGCGACTCAACACAGACCAATCACAGTCTCATACAGAGTTATCCCAAACATCAGCAATAATCTGGTTAACCTATGTTTAGTTTTGAATACCATTTTCAAAATTAGTGTAGAGTTCTATTTACATTTGCCCCTTCTACCATGGAACAGATCATGCAATTTTAAATGGGTTAGAATCCATAACTCCAGCTTATTATTCAATCTATTACTGAAACAATTTCATTTTCTGAAATAAATGGTGCATTGTAAAAAGCAAGTCTGTGACACCAATGACATCAATGATTTTAATTCATGCTCTGACACTTTGTCAGACACACTTATTGCTACCAGCTAATCCACCCTGACATCAAAAGCAAAAATAAATTCAAATTATTTAATTTTTAAAGGAACACTGATACTATGATTCTCTCATTAAATGTTTGCCCTGAAAATTTTCATTTTGAAGTTTAGTCTCTATGAAGATTAATTGCTGAATTACAAATTATGATTTCTGGAGATATCAAATCACATTACATTAATTTCATTGTATTTTAAATGTTTTGAATTACAGAGATCTCTCTCAAATATTAGTTCTTATCAAAGGGATCATACATTATTACACATTTTGTCATGCTTGACATGTTTAATCAGTCACAAATGTTAATTCCCTTTCCCACAAAGTGGAGCACCTTGCTCACCAAGCTATCTCCTTTAATGTGCAAGTGTCACATTAAAGAGACACACTGTCCTTTTACTCTCTGCATCAAATCAACTTCCATTAAAATGAGATGCTATCTATAATTTATTGTTGCTGCAACAAAATAATCTTTAATCTATCTCAACTGGGTGAATGCTTCTTAGAAAGAGTGGTCAAATAAAGCATGTCAGTCATTGCTTTGATTTTTCTCATTTTCTTTTCCGCCTGCTGCCAGATCCTTAGGGGTTTAATCCTGTAAAACAAGATTATTTCTCTAACTCCACTTATGCTGCCTGAACTACTGAGTATTTTCAACCTTTTCTGTGTTTGTTTTCAGAGCACCAGAAGAAATATGGGGAGAAAAGGACACTCGACTCATTGAAGCTCGCTTTTATAACATAAATCTGTTTTCAACCAATTTTTGTTGTCTTTTTTTTTAAATTGTTGTACATTATCACACTTAAAAGTTCTTCCAAGAACAAGACATTGCAGCTTAGGATTCAAAAATTGAACTAATTAATGCTGGTGGTCAGTGCTCCCCCTCTTTCTTGGTCATATTCTTGGTGAATTAAAACCATACATTAAACTGTTGAAAAGAATTCTAGGTCAAGGGGCAATCCAGCACTCAGTGGTTGTTAAAGCTTCTCAAATTAGTTCAGAAAGATTACAATGATCTTGAAGACTGCCATCCAGGTCACGCTTGAAACTTTAAAGTAACATGGTTCACAGTTTGCGGTTATCCTTGATAAAGGCAATGCAAATCTATTGAAATAACATTTAAACTCTTATTTCCCATGGTTGTTCAGTTCTGCTGCAAATTTGGAATATTATTCCTTACATTGATGAGCAAACTTTAACTCTTATGAATTCTGTTGGAGCTATATTATTTTTATTGTTTGCCACTGTGTTTGTAGTTACATCAAGTGGGTATATTTATTGCTGTTATACATTTTGAATATTACATTAACTGCATACTTGAAGGAATGCGATCAAGTTATCGAACAATTCTCATAAACATACTGTTTAGATGTCATGAATAGTGTTTCTCTTCTTCGTAGGCAGTCCCTCAAGGCTGAGGATGACTCTAGTTCTCTGGATCCTGAGGTAGATGACGACAACCAATGTGAGACCTGCAGACTTTGCCACAGGTGGGGAAGGAGGTACCCGACAGGGTGGGTGGTTCGGTACCTTGGAAGGTGGTGCACTTCTTCTGCCATTTGTTCTTGGTTTCCGCATGGTCCCGATGAATGGGCTAGAGGTTTTCAAAGCCATCCTTAATGTTTTTTTTTCCATTTTAGCATTGGTCAGGGAATCCCATGAGTTGGTATGGGTGTTATACTAATTCAAGGAGGCTTTGAGAATATCCTTCAACTGTTTCCTCTGTCCAGCTGGTAATATGTTGCCATAATGGAATTGAGAATAGATCTTTGTTTTGCAGATGATTCTCCCATTTGCTTCAGTGAACTGATGATCTCGGTCTCCAAATGATTGTCAGCAGACTGCACCTTGATGATTGAAGTTAAAGCGATCTTGGTTCTGAAGTAGAGGTGGTGTAGTCTGAACAGTTTCCCATTTGACCTGTAGACTAGCTCCACTCCAGAGCTAAGTTTATTAGAGGTGAGGTGCAGCACTGTACTGAACATGAGAGCACAAGAAAAATGAGCAGAAAATGGCTATTCCGTCCCTCAAGCCTGCTCTGTCATTCAACAAGATCATGGCTGATCTTCCATCTCTACACTAGTTTCCTGAAATTGAGAAAAGTATTAGGGAAATGATGGAGCCTTTTCTGACACCAATATGCACTGAGGTTGGTTCATTTGTGGACACACTGATTAAGGTCATGGCTTGGATGGTTCATCATGTAGCTGATATAAAATGGAGGTGAAAATGCAAACAACCAAAGACACTTAATGGTCTCTTTTGACTGATAAAGTCAAAGGCTTGTGTGAGGTTAAAAAGGCTCTGTAAAGTCAATGATACTGATCCCTGCATTTCTCTTGGACTTAACACAAGTTGTCATGTCCAATGTGCCTCTAGATGGATGAAGTTCAGAGAGCAGCTCTTCGCCCGCTGAGAAAATGCAGCTGGGACTCAGGCCATGACTTTCTCTGTGACACTCTTTCATGAGCCATACAAGCTTTGAATCCCTTTCCTTTAAAATTTCAGCTGACCCCTGCAACATTTTATCCTTCACCTGATCCCAGACTGACTGCTGTGTTTTTCATCTTCCTCCAAATAACCATTTGCCTTAGGAGTGAATTACCATTTCTCAGCCTCAGCCTCAAACGTGGGAGGGAATTGTTAGATTGACCTTACAGTAGGCTAAAAGGTCGGCACAACATCGTGGGCTGAAGGGCCTGTACTGTGTTGTAATGTTCTATGTTGTATGTATGTATGGCAGCAATGATACATACCCATTCTTCTTTCGAAGATAATTTCTTCCCCAAGTCCTGTTCTTTCTTGACTTCTATTTTTTTCTCTATCAGGGTCTCATAATTGAGAGCCTTGATATAGGTAGTTCTCCCCCTATGCTTATTATCCATGTTCAGCCCTGAATTTATGCAGGTAGGGTGAAACTAGCTAAAACTCACAGAGCAAAACAGCTCAAAACCATTTAATGATTGATTGAAATTAATAACACCACAACTGTGAAGTGTTGTACTTTGGCAGATGAAATGTAAAGAGACAGTACACTGTTAATGGAAAGACCCTTAACAGTGTTGATGTGCAGAGGGATCTTGGGGTCCAAGTCCATAGCTCCCTGAAAGTGGACACACAGGTTGATAGGGTAGTAAAGAAGGCATATGGCATGCTTGCCTTTATTAGCTGAGGAACTGAATTCAAAAGTCGGGAGGATAGGTTGCAACTTTATAAAACTCTAGTTAGGCCACATTTGGAGTATTGCATTCAATTCTGGTCACCCCATTATAGGAAGGATGTTGAGGCTTTGGAGAGGGTGCAGAAGAAGTTTACCAGTATGCTGCCTGGATTAGAAAGCATGTGCTATAAGGAGAAGTTGGACAAACTTGGGTTGTTTTCTCTGGAGTGGTGGAGACTGAGGGGAGATCTGATAGAGGTTTAAAAGATTAAGAGAGGCATAGGTAGACAGCCAGTATCTTTTGCCCAGGATTGAAATGTCTAATACCAGAGAGCATGCATTTAAGGTGAAAGGGGGTAAGTTTAAAAGGGATGTGCAGGGAAAGTTTTTTTTTACACAGAGAATGGTGGGTGCCTGGAATGCACTGCCTGGGGTGGTGGTGGAGGCAAATATGATAGAGGCATTCAAGAGGCTCTTAGATAGGTGCATGAATGTGCAGGAAATGGAAGGACATGGACATTGTGTAGGCAGCAGAGATTAGATTAGTTGGGCATTTGATTACTAATCTAATTAGTTCAGCACAACATTGTGGGCCGAAGGGCCTGTTCCTGTGCTGTACTGTTCTATGTTCTATGTAACGGATATAATGTGGAACATTACAAATAATATTACATAAGAAATTACAAGAACTGGAGAAGAATTGTATGAAATAGAATTATATGATAAGAAATGCTCAAAACTAAAATATACCATGAACTGCTGCATCCTTTGTATTTTAATTTTCCCAGCACAGCTTTCAATGGAAAAAGATCTGGGGGATTGAAGTGAGGACTTGCAGCAGGCTGAAAAGCTTGAGCATGTGGATATTAGGAAAGAGGAGGTACTGAAACTTTTGGAAAGCATCAAGTTGGATAAGTCGCCGGGAACGGATGAGATATACCTCAGGCTGCTGTGGGAGGTGAGGGAGGAGATTGCAGAGCCTCTGACGATGATCTTTGCATCATCGATGGAGACGGGAGAGATTCCAGAAGATTGGAGGTTTGCAGATGTTGTTCCCTTATTCAAGAAAGGGAGTAGAGATAGCCCAGGAAATTATAGATCAGTGAGTCTTACCTCAGTGGTTGGTAAGCTGATGGAGAAGATCCTGAGAGGCAGGATTTATGAACATTTGGAGAGGTATAATATGATTAGGAATAGTCAGCATGGCTTTGTCAAGGGCAGGTCCTGCCTTACGAGCCTGATTGAATTTTTTGAGGATGTGACTAAACACATCGATGAAGGGAGAGCAGTAGATGTAGTGTATATGGATTTCAGCAAGGCATTTGATAAGGTACCCCATGCAAGGCTTATTGAGAAAGTAAGGAGGCATGGGATCCAAGGGGACATTGCAATGTGGATCCAGAACTGGCTGGCCCACAGAAGACAAGGAGTAGTTGTTGAAGGGTCGTATTCTGCATGGAAGTCGGTGACCAGTGGTGTACGTCAGGGATTTGTTCTAGGACCCTTACTCTTTGTGATTTTTATAAATGACCTGGATGAGGAAGTGGAGGGATGGGTTAGTAAATTTGCAGATGACGCAAAGGTTGGATGTGTTGTGGATAGTATAGAGGGATGTCAGAGGTTACAGCAGGACATAGATAGGATGCAAAGTTGGGCTGAGAAGTGGCATATGCAGTTCAACCCAGATAAGTGTGAAGTGGTTCATTTTGGTAGGTTAAATATGATGGCAGAATATAGTCTTAATGGTAGGACTCTTGGCAGTGTGGAGGATCAGAGGGATCTTGGGGTCTGAGTCCATAGGACACTCAAAGCAGCTACACAGGTTGACTCTGTGGACATATGGTGTATTGTCCTTCATCAATCGTGAAATTGAATTTAGGAGCTGGGAGGTATTGTTGCAGCTATATAGGACCCTGGTCTGACCCCACTTGGAGTACTGTGATCAGTTCTGGTCACCTCACTACAGGAAGGATGTGGAAGCCATAGAAAGGGTGCAGAGGAGACTTATAAGGACGCTGCCTGGAATGCGGAGCATGCCTTATGAAAGCAGGTTGAGGGAACTTGACCTTTTCTCCTTGGAGTGACGGAGGATGAGGGGGTACCTGATAGAGGTATATAAGATGATGAGAGGCATTGATCGGGTAGACAAAGGTTTTTCCCCAGGGCTGAAATGGTGGCCACAAGAGGACATATGTTTAAGGTGCTGGGGAGTAGGTATAGAGGAGACGTCAGGGGTAAGTTTTTTACTCAGGGAGTGGTGAGTGCGTGGAAAGGGCTGCCGGCAACGGTGGTGGAAGCGGATACGATAAGGTCTTTTAAGAGACTTTTGGATAGGTACATGGAGCTGAGAACAATAGAGGGCTATAGGTAAACCTAGTAACTTCTAGGATAGGGACACGTTCGGCACAGCTTTGAGGGCCAAAGGGCCTGAATTGTGCTGTAGGTTTTCTATGTTTCTTAACTAATTATAACTTCAACTTTCATGTAATTAGTATAACTCCAATTCTGAATGAAACCCAGCACAGTGATCAAACATAGCAGTTGGCTCCTGATTGTACAGGTTGATCAGATGTGTCCACATTTTCTTTGCAAGTTACCCAGGACAACTGACCTCACACCCACTAAAAAAATAATCACAAGAATCATGATCGTGACAAATTTTTGCTGCAAAAATGTAAAATGCCCTTTAAAATTGGCCCTTCTTTGCCCAGTTTATTCATTATAAGTTCATGCATTACTTAATTCAATCTTCAAGCAATCCTTTAAACATGAAGGTTGTTTTGATGTGGAAGAGCTCTGAGCTTATCAGTATCTGGAAAGTGTTTTTTTCACTCTACAGAAACTCTACAGACAGTCAGGCTGCAGAGTCTCTGTGGAGAAAGCAGATAATGTGAATTGTGTCCTTGGGTTAATCTTGTTTGTGAAAGAATATGACTTTTCTCGCAGCTTCTTCAGCTCACAGGCTTTTATTTAAAAGTTTATTTATAACTGTCCTGTGGTTTCCCATGGCATGCTGGATAGAATTTTGGCCAATGTCTGTCAATCAGGAGTTAAGTATACATCTTCCTTAAGGTACCTGCTTACAGACAGCAGAAAGACCCCTCTGTAGTTACTGCAATTGGATTTGTCTCCATGAAGATGGTCATAATTACTGCAGTTACCTCACAACTTGAGGTCACCTGGCATGTCTTCCTCTTTCACAGAAGTGCACCTAGTGTTCTTCAGCTAAGCAAGGAATCCAATTTAAAAGTATAGATATGTAGAGGTCACACATCAATATTATTTCTCAATATTCCTCACTGCCATGTTGCATCTCACCTCCAAGAAACTTCCCAGGGGACTGGAGCCAATCTTCAGAACTAACGGGAAACTCTTCAACCAATGGCAAGTATACAACAGAATCAAAGTCACCCAAGCCTCATTAGTCAAGCTGCAGTGTGCAGACAACACATTTACTGAAGCATATAACAGGCTGGGCCTTATGCTCAACATCTGCAAGACTCATAGGCCCACACACCTCGCATTGAGGTCTTAATTACACTCAATAGGCTCCAATGGGCAGACCATGTTGTTCGCGTGCCTGACATTAGACTCCTGAATTAGATACTACATGCTGAGTTCTGTTATGGAAAGAGATTGCCAGATAAACAGAGGAGCTAGCGTAACACTATTACAATGCCAGCAATTCGGGTTCAATTCTGGCCGCTGTCTGTAAGGAGTCTGTACGTTCTCCTCGTGTCTGCATGGGTTTCCTCCAGGTGCTCCGGTTTCCTCCCACATTCCAAAGACGTACGGGTTAGGAAGTTGTGGGCATGCTGTCTTGGCGCCAGAAGAGTGGCGACACTTGCGGGCTGCCCCCAGGACACTCCACACAAAACGATGTATTTCACTGGTGTTTCAATGTACATGTGACTAATAAAGATCTTATCTTAAATTGAAAAGATTCAAGGATATGCTCAACTTCTCCTTGAAATTATGCAACATCTCCATTAGTTCTTGGGAATTCCTGGCCTATGCCAATCAAAGTGGAGAATGAGCATTTGGGATGGTACTGAGCCCATGACTTAGGAGCACATAGAAACCCTGTGTAAATGGCAGAAGGAGCACAACACTTCACATGCTACCCATTCACCCCATTCCTTCAGGAAGAGTCACCCCTGAACCCACAAAATTAGAGCTGAAGCAAGTCATCCTTGATCCGAAGGGACTACCCAAGAGGTATAATCATTCTCACATGATTTGAACTAGATGTATAATAATACTGAAGTACCTTTAACACAAAAAAACTGCATAAACCTCAGCCTGAATTTTATGACATCCAGCCAATAGTGCTGGAAGTTATGAAGCTACCTCCATATAATTATAGCTCTACCATCAATCATTGTTAACCCTCTAATTAATACCTTAATTTATTTGTGAACAATAAAAAAATACCTTATATCTTGCATATTTTCTAATGATTATGGAATGAGTTTTGTCTTTAATGTCACAAAGGTTTTACTGCTGTATTTAAATCTACTATTTAAACCATCATTAGCAATAATTACGTTGTTATATAGTTATGTTCTTTTTAATTGAATTCCTCTTGCTTGGTTGGAATTATTCCTGTAGCCTACAGCTAAGGCGTCACCACATGTTGAATGATCAAAATCAGTTGTAAGTTTAGAACCATAGAAGAACTATAGAACAATATAGTGCAATACAGGCCCTTCGGCCCACCATGTTGTGCCGCCCTCAAACCACTCCTAAGACTATCTAACCCCTTCCTCCCACATATCCCTCTATCTTAAATTCCTCCATATGTTTATCTAACAAACTCTTGAACTTGACCAATGTATCAGCCTCCACCACCACCCCAGGCAGCGCATTCCATGCACCAACCACTCTCTGGGTGAAAAACCTCCCTCTGACATCTCCCTTGAACTTCCCACCCATTACCTTAAAGCCATGTCCTCTTGGTGCCCTGGGAAAGAGGCACTGACTGTCCAATCTATTCCTCTTAATATCTTGTATACCTCTACCATGTCTCCCCTCATCCTCCTTCTCTCCAATGAGTAAAGCCCTAGCTCCTTTAGTCTCTCCTCATAATCCATACTCGCTAATCCAGGCAGCATCCTGGTAAATCTCCTCTGCACCCTTTCCAACGCGTCCACATCCTTCCTATAATGAGGCAACCTAACTGGACACAGTACTCAGTGTGGCCTAACCAGAGTTTTGTAAAACTGCATCATTACTTTGCGGCTCTTAAACCCGATCCCACGACTTATGAAAGCTAACATCCCATAAGCTTTCTTAACTACCCTACCTACCTATGAGGTGACTTTCAGTGATTACTAATGATCTAGGTAACTCAGGCACCCTAATCATTTGTTTAATTGGCATGTGGCAGCTCCTTAGCTCCCAGCCATATATGGAAAACAGCAAATCACAGAAATGCACACTCAGAATGTGAAACATATGAATTCTTCCTGTTCCTTCCTGTATCTGATAAAATCATGATATCATTTTGAAATATCTCCAAGTTGCCACTTCTCATTAGCTCCAGGTTTGACCCAGTATGAATAATGCAAAGAAAATATTTAAAAAGCTGTACTAAATGACAACCCACTGAAATGTTGTGTTTACCTCTGATTACCAAACCAGAGTTAATTACAAGAATTGGCTTCCACTTCATGAAGAGGTAATGTGTGATATCAGTGCTCTCTTCCTACTAATGCCATTCCCTGACATTATATACAGACTTCTGCAGGAGAAACACATTTTCTTAATTGATTGCACTACCCATTATACTCTGCATTGCAATTTCTCAGGAACCATAAAAGGAATGGTAGTGACAGTCGGTAAAATGGAACACAGAACGCGGATGCAAGAATTCAGTGATCCAACCTTGTATATTTTGGCTCTTCTGGAGCAAGAAGAAAATGTGAAACCCAGGTTCAATCCTGACCTCAGGTGCTGTCTGCATGGAGTCTGCACGCTCTCCAGGTGCTCCGATATCCTCCCACATCCAAAAGACACAGAGGTTACTAGGTTAATTGGCCACTGTAAATTGCCCCCAGTGAGTAGAAGATGGTAGAATTTTGGGGGAATTGATGACAATGTGACAAGAAAAAAACGACAGGGTTAACGTAGGATTAGTGTAAATGGGTGGTTGATGGTCGGCATGGACTGGGACAAAGGGCTGTATCACTCTATGACCTCAAGGAAAAAATGAATATTGGAACAAAGAGCTTCACTTAGTATTTCAGTAAGCTTTCTTGCTGCTTACCTGGCAACTCATATCACTGTACAGATCTTGTGAGACCATTGAACTTTTAACAATACTATAGGATATGGCAGCTAGGTATTGAAATACCACTCACAATTACAGTCACATCTTTCCACAAAAGAGTAATTAATTTCAACCTCAGTCAAATACTGCTTGCAACCTGAGGGTAGAAGTTTAATGGCCTCACAAGGTCTGCAGAGTAATACAAATTGTAGCAGGTAGCAAGAAAGCTGACTGAAATATTAAATTGAAATGTTTCTCTGCCAACTTTATATAACATAATTTAAAATAATTATATTAAGCAATGCAGATGAAAATGCCATTTCTGAAGCTTTTTTTAAGGTTATTTTCTCTGTCATTTGCTGAAAAGATAGACCTGAGTGACAGTAAAACAGGCAAAAGTTAGTCATAGCCTGCTTGACTGCTGTATGCTTCTGAGATCTAGCAGTATTGCAAAGATAACAGAGATTGGGTTCTACAGTATTCTGGGGTTATTGGCGTTGTCAGAAATGCAATGGTAGGTACATTGCTTGAGAACAACCACTGAGTGGCCACTTTCTCATTATCCTAATAAGGCATGAAAACAGTCAAAGAATCCTTAATTTCAATACCCACTCTTTTATCTCCCCCCCCCCCCCCCACCATTTTCAGAGAATAGAAACAAGTCCATGAATTGCTTTGAATGCACTAAAAGTGTGCTACAATGTTGTAGGTTCTGTCACAAGCCGGTTACCAAAGTGCTTTCAGTGCCCAGGAGAGGATCAGCAGTTTGCCGTACATCAGGTGATCAGTATAGGATTGGTCTGTTGTGCTTTTCACAACATACCATTCTGAAGTTTAAGTAAGGCTCTGGCTTCAGTGAATGCAGACTTATGATGTTGTGCATTCTGAGCTTTTCTTGACAAATACAATGTCGACCTGAGGACAGATTCTCCCCAAAAGTCCTTGTCTCTTGCAATGGACCTACAACAAGATAGAAAAAGATGCAAAGCCCACAGTATGATTGATATCTTGTTAGTCATTGGTCATCATTCAGTCATACTCAACTTGAGTATTAATTGCTAAAAGTTTCTGGCAAACATTGAGAGTCCAAATACATAAACAGATATTCCAAGCAATAAGACTAACAAACTACTGGAAATGTAATTGAGCCTTTAATCTATGGTTATATTTAATTCCAATAACTAATTATATATCCAGCTGGATCATTTTGATGAAAATGTTGCCTCTTTTATGTAATAAATCAAAATTGGATCACAAGAAGTATATTTGTTATGATTCTTTGGGGAAATGTGGATTGGAGTTGTGTGTCAGAACTGGTTTTGCTGATTTCTAACTAAAGTCTGCATGAAATGTATATACTGTCTCATCTTATTGATATGAATGAGAGATGATTGAAAGAAGCCACAGGAATATAATAATCGTTCCAGTTTCATGGTGTGCTCCTGCTAGGTGTGTAACTCATTTCCTACAATCCATTATGTACTCAGAAGAAGAATAAACACAGATATCCACTGTGTTACAATGACTCATTTATTTGGAAGCATGCTGTTTTATACCAACTTGGAATCAGCTTTCTTCAACAATTTGAAAAGTTTGAAGCATGATGTTTATGCTGGTTAAGGAGACAAAAGATTAATGACCAAAAAGATTAGCAGGTTTTATTTGGAATATGTGTCCAAAAGGCTGTCCACCGAGTAATAAACATCTCATTTTTTCACACAATGTATGCAAAGCATAAAAACAGGAGGAATTTTAATTGAAATGGTTTTTTCTCCCTCTTCTCTTCCTGGTGAAATTACTGCCTTCTGCTGTAGTATAGCTTCATGGATGCCAGCAAGATCTCATCATGTAAACAATAATGTCTGAAAGACGATCCACTTGGCAACATCAGGAAGGTATAAACACACTGTCAGTTTTGTCCAAGATCACAACAGTCAGCACTCTGAAAGATGCTCACGTTTAAATAAGCTAGACTTCCACATGTAATCAGGAATTTAATACTGTACCAATGGGCAGAAATAAATAGAATGTCTGCTGCAATTTATCTGCACAAGGTCAACGAAAACTTTTAGGAAAAAGTATAACTGGTCAGAATGGCTCTTTTTGCAGTGGATGCGACTGATTTTCATCATGTGTTACTTTGCAAGGCTGCAAGATATCTAGGGATATTCTCACTCAATGCTTAACCATTGTAATTGGAAAATGACATCTACCTTCACTTCACCATGAGAAGTAGTAACTGGAGAAGGCTATCAGCTTCTCAAAGCCTGCTCTGCCATTCATTAGGGTCATGGCTGATCTTACATTCCTCAAGTCCACTTTCCTCAAGTCTGTTCCTCACAACATATGATTCTCTTACTGACTAGAAATGAATCACAGCCTTAAGTATACACATAGACTCTGCCCCCCCACAAAGTCTCCATGGAAAGGAGTTCCATAGAATCGCAACCCTCTGAGAGGAGAAATTCTGCCCTATCTGAATCTCCAATGAGTGTTCCTATATTGTGGGACCAAACCCTCTAGTCCTGGATTCTCCCATTAGAGGAAACATCTTCACAGGATTTATGCAATCTTGTTCCCTAAAATTCTCATATGTTTCAATCAGCTTTCCTCTTATTCTTCTAAACTCCAATGAGTCCCAAGCTGTTTTATCTTTCCTTGTAGGACAACCCTTCTATACCTGGATGAAAATTTTTAAAAACCTGCAGAGTATGGAAATCTGAAACAAAAGCAGGAAACACTGGAATCATAGAGTCATAGAACAGTACAGCACAATACAGGCCCTTCAGCCCACAATGTTGTGCTGACCTTTAAACCTCGCCTAAGACTACCTAACCTCTACGTCCCCCATATCCCTCTATTTTAAATTCCTCCATATGCTTATCTAGCAATCTCTTGAATTTGACCAATGTACCTGCCTCCACCACCACCCCAGGCAGCACATTCCATACCCCAACCACTCTCTGGGTGAAAAACCTTCCTCTGATATCTCCCTTGAACTTCCCACCCATTACTTTAAAGCCATGCCCTCTTGTATTGAGCATTGGTGTCCTGGGAAAGAGGCGCTGGCTGTCTGTCTATTTTGTACACCTCTATCATGTCTCCCCTCATCCTCCCATCTCTCCAAAGAGTAAAGCCCTAGCTCCCTTAGTCTCTCCTCATAATCCATACTCTCCAAACCAGGCAGCACCCTGGTAAATCTCCTCTGCACCTTTTCCAATGCTTCCACATCCTTCTTATAATGAGGCGACCAGAACTGGACATGGTACTCTAAGTGTGGTCTAACCAGAGTTTTGTAGAGCTGCATCATTACCTCGCAGCTCCTAAACTCGATCCCACAACTTATGAAAGCTAACATCCCATACACTTTCTTAACTACCCTATCCACCTGTGAGGTAACTTTCAGTGATCTGTGAATATGAACCCCCAGATCCCTCTGCTCCTCCACACTAGCCAGAATCCTGCCATTAACTTTGTGCTGTGCCTTGGAGTTTGTCCTTCCAAGGTGTACCACCTCACATTTCTCCAGATTGAACTCCATCTGCCACTTGTCAGCCCAGCTCTGCATCCTATCAATGTCCCTCTGCAATCTTTGACAATCCTCCACACTATCCACAACACCACCAACCTTTGTGTCATCTGCAAACTTGCCAACACACCCTTCTACCCCCTCATCCAAGTCATTAATAAAAATCACGAAAAACAGAGGTCCCAGAACTGATCCTTGTGGGACACTACTAGTCACAGCCCTCCAATCTGAATGCACTCCCTCCTCCACAACCCTCTGCTTTCTACAGGCAAGCCAATTCTGAATCCACACAGCTAAGTCTCCCTGGATCCCATGCCCCCTGACCTGAAGAAGGAACCTTGTCGAATGCCTTACTAAAATCCATGTAGACCACATCTACTGCACTACCCTTATCAATCTGCCTGGTCACCTCCTCAAAGAACCCTATCAGGCTTGTGAGACATGATCTGCCCTTCACAAAGCCATGCTGGCTGTCCCTGATCAGACCATGATTCTCTAAGTGCCCATAGATCCTATCTTAGAATCATAGAACCATAGAACAATACGGCACAATACAGGCCCTTCAGCCCACCATGTTGTGCTGACCTTCAAACCTCACCTAAGACTACCTAACTCCTTCCTCCCACATATCCCTCTATCCTAAATTCCTCCATATGCTTATCTAACAGTCTCTTGAACTTGACCAACATATTAGCCTCCACCACCACCCCAGGCAGCGCATTCCATGCACCAACCACTCTCTGGGTGAAAAACCTCCCTCTGACATCTCCCTTGAACTTCCCACCCATTACCTTAAAGCTATGCCCTCTTGTATTGAGCATTGGTGCCCTGGGAAAGAGGCGCCGACTGTCCACTCTATCTATTCCTCTTAATACTTTGTATACCTCTATCATGTCTCCCCTCATCCTCCTTCTCTCCAATGAGTAAAGCCCTAGCTCCTTTAGTCTCTCCTCATAATCCATACTCTCTAATCCAGGCAGTATCCTCGTAAATCTCCTCTGCACCCTCTCCAACGCCTCCACATCCTTCCTATAATGAGGCGACCAGAACTAGACGCAGTACTCTAAGTGTGGCCTAACCAGAGTTTTGAAAAGCTGCATCATTACTTCACTGCTCTTAAACTTGATCCCACAATTTATGAAAGCTAACATCTCATAAGTTTTCTCAACTACCCTATCCACCTGTGAGGCAACTTTCAGTGATCTGTGGATATGAACCCCCAGATCACTCTGCTCCTCTACACTGCCCAGAATCCTGCCATTTATCTTGCACTCCACATTGGAGTTTGTCCTTCCAAAGTGTACCACCTCACACTTCTCTGGATTGAACTCCATCTGCCACTTGTCAGCCCAGCTCTGCATCCTATCAATATCCCTCTGCAAGTTTCGACAGCCCTCCACACTATCCACAACACCACCGATCTTTGTGTCATCTGCAAACTTGCTAACCCAACCTTCCACCCCCTCATATAAGTCATTAATAAATATTACAAAAAGTAGAGGTCCCAGAACCGATCCCTGTGGGACACCACTAGTCATAGCCCTCCAATCCAAATGCACTCCCTCCACCACAACCCTCTGCTTTCTACAGGCAAGCTAATTCTGAATCCACACGACCAAGCCTCCTTGGATCCCTTGGCCTCTGACCTTCTGACCTTCCTCTTACCTTGTTAAACGCCTTACTAAAATCCATGTAGACCACATCTACTGCACTACCCTCATCAATCTTCCCGGTCACATCCTCAAAGAACCCTATCAGGCTTGTGAGGCAAGATCTTCCCTTCACAAAGCCATGCTGGCTGTCCCTAATCAGTCCATGATTCTCTAAATGATCATAGATCCTATCTCTTAGAATCCTTTCTAACAGCTTACCCACCACAGATGTAAGGCTCACTGGTCTGTACTTCCCTGGACTTTCCCTACTACCTTTTTTGAATAAGGGGACAACATTTGCCACCCTTCAATCCTCCGGTACCATCCCCGTGGACAACAAGGACTCAAAAATCCTAGCCAATGGTTCAGCAATCTCCTCCCTTGCCTCACGAAGCAGCCTGGGGAATATTCTCTCAGGCCCCAGGGACTTATCTGTCCTAATATTTTCTAACAGCTCCAACATATCCTCTCTCTTGACATACTCTAGAACATTACCCTTACCAACACTGTCCTCAGCGTCATCAAGACCCCTCTCCTTGGTGAATACTGAAGAGAAGTATTCATTGAGAACCTCACCCACTTCCACAGTTTCCAGGCACAGCTTTCCACCTTTGTCTTTAATCGGACCCACCTTTACTCTAGCCATCCTTCTGCGCTTCACGTATGAGAAAAAAGCCTTGGGATTCTCCTTAACCCTCCTTGCCAAAGCCTTCCCATGTCCCCTTCTCGCTCTCCTCAGCCCCTTCTTAAGGTCCTTCCTTGCTACTCTATATTCCTCACGAGCCTTGTCTGATCCTTGCTGCTTACACCTTATGTATGCTGCCTTCTTCTTCCTAACTAGTTGTTCCACCTCTCTTGTCACCCATGGTTCCTTCACCCTACCATTCCTTCTCTGCCTCACTGGAACAAATTTATCCCTAACATCCTGCAAAAGATCCCTGAACATCGACCACATCTCCATAGTACATTTCCCTTCAAAAATGTCATCCCAATTTGCACTCTCAAGTTCTTACCTTATAGCCTCATAATTCACCTTTCCCCAATTAAATATCTTCCCGTCCTCTTTGCTCCTATCCCTGTCCATGACAATTCTAAAGGTTATGGAGCAGTGGTCGCTGTGCCCCAAATGCTCACCCACCGATAGATCTGTCACCTGACCCGGATCATTACCTAAAACTAGATCTAATATGGCATTCCTTCTAGTCGGCCTATCAACATTCTGTGACAGGAATCCATCCTGGACACACTTAACAAACTTCGCCCCGTCTAAAACTTTGGCACTAAGCAGGTGCCAATCAATATTTGGATAGTTGAAGTCTCCCATGATAATAACCCTGTTATTTTTGCATCTTTCCAAAATCTGCCTCCCAATCTGCTCATCAGTATCCCTGCTGCTACCGGGGGGCCTATAGAATACTCCCAGTAGAGTATCTGTTCCTTTCTTGTTCCTAACTTCCACCCATATTGACTCTGGAGAGGATCTTTCTACATTATCCACCCTTTCTGCAGCTGTAATAGTATCCCTGACCAATATCGCCACCCCTCCTCCTCTTCTCCCCCCACTCCCTAGCCCTTTTAAAACACTGAAAACCAGGAATATCCAATATCCATTCCTGCCCTGATGTCAGCCATGTCTCGGTAATAGCCATAATATCGTAGTCCCAAGTACTTAATCCAAGCTCTCAGTTCATCTCCCTTATTCCTGATGCTTCTTGCATTTAGGTAAATGCACTTTAGCCCATCCACCTTACTACTTTTATAGCCTGTACTCTGCTTCTCCTTCCTCAAAGCTTCTCTACCTGTTAGATCTGACTTTTCCCCATCCCCTTCTTCCTCTGACCTACTCCTCCGGTTCCCCATCCCATCCCCCTCGCAAACTAGTTTAAACCCTCCCGAACCACCCTAACAAAACTGGCTGCAAGGATATTGGCCCCCCTCAGGTTCAGGTGTAACCAGTCCTCTCTGTACAGGTCCCACCTTCCCCAAAAGAGATCCCAACGATCCAAAAATCTAAAAGCTTCCCTCCTTCATCAACTTCTCAGCCACGCATTTATTTGCCGTCTCCTCCTATTCCTACCTTCACTATCGCATGGCACTGTCAGCAATCCTGAGATTGCTACCCTTGAGGTCCTGTTCTTCAGCCTTCTGCCTAGCTCCCTAAACTCACTTTTCAGGACCTCATCCCTCTTCCTACCTATGTCGTTGGTACCAACATGAACCACGACTTCTAGCTGTTCTCCTTCCCGCTCAAGAATCCTGTGGACTCGACCAGGGACATCCCGGACCCTGGCACCTGGGAGGCAACATACCATCCGGGATTCATGCTCACTGCCACAGAACCTCTTATCTGTTTCCCTGACTATCGAGTCCCCTTTCACTACTGCCTTCCTCTTCTCCTCCCTTCCCTTCTGAGCAGCAGGACCTGTCCCAGTGCCAGAGACCTGACTACTACTGCTTGATCCCTGCAAGTCATCCCCCTCAACAGCCTCCAAAGCGGAAAACCTGTTATTGAGGGAAACAGCCTCCGGGGTCCTCTGCACTATCTGCCTGTTCGTTTTCTTTTTCCTTTTCTCTCCACTGACAGTCACCATTCTATCTACTTCCTGGACCCCAGAAGTACCTGCTCTAAGGGGGGGGTGACTGTCTCCTGATGTACAGTATCTACATAACTCTCTCCCTCCCTGTTGCTCCACAGTGTTTGAAGCTTTAATCTTTAAGAATCCTTTCCAACAGCTTGCCCACCACAGACGTAAGGCTCACTGGTCTGTAATTCCCTGGACTATCCCTACTACCTTTTTTGAATAAGGGGACAACATTTGCCACTCTCCATCCTCCGGTACCATCCCCATGGACAACGAGGACTCAAAGATCCTCCCTCCTCCCTTGCCTCGCAGAGCAGTGTGGGGAATATTCCATCAGGCCTCGGGGACTTACCTGCCCTACGATTTTCTAACAACTCCAACACATCCTCTCTCTTGATATCTACATGCTCTCGAACATTAACCATACCAACACTGTCCTCAGTGTCATCAAGGCCCCTCTCCTTGGTGAATACTGAAGAGTAGTATTTATTGAGGACCTCACTCACTTCCACAGCTTCCAGGCACATCTTCCCATATTTGTCTCTAATCGGTCCTACCTTTTCTCTCGTCACCTTTCTGCTCTTCACATAAGTGAAAAATGCCTTGGGGTTTTCCTTAACCCTACTCACCAAGGCCTTTTCATGTCCCCTTCTTGCTCTCCTCAGCCCCTTCTTAAGTTCCTTCCTTGCTACCCTATATTCCTCATGAGCCCTATCTGATCCTTGCTGCCTTCTTCCTCCTAACTAGAAACACACAGCAAGTCATTGAGTATCTGAAGAAGGAGAAATAATTATGTTTTTGGTCCAGGACCTTTTGTCAGAACTTGGAAAGAGAGGAAAAGAAGTTGGTTTTCAGTAGGAGAGAAGGTGGGGTAGTGACATATAGAAGAAAGGGACTATCCCTGATAGGGTAAAACCAAATAGATGAATGGGGGCAGTTACCAGCATATTAAGGTCCTTAGTCTATGGAATGTCTTGCAAATGGTGAGAATAAAATGCAAGAAAAACTGAGCCAACACAATGACAGGCAGAAAAGGCCAGTTCTGATCGAATCAGAAAGAAAAAGTGAGCTACCTAAGGCTGTAGAATTCGATGCTGACTCTGGAAGTTTGCAATATGTGCAGATGAAAGATGAGTGTTGTTCCTCAAGTTTGCAGTGGGCCTCATTGTAACTGTGCAGGAAGCCACAGACAGATGGGTCAAGGTGGGAGTGGGATGAAGAATTAAAGTTGCAGGCAAATGGAAGCTCAGGATCACACGTGCAGAACGAATGCAGGTACTCCGCAAAGAGATCACCCAATCTCCTTTTGGTTTCTCCAATGTAGAGAAGACCACAGTGTGAACATCAGATGCAATATGCTAGATATGAAGAAGTATTCTGGGATACTTCATACCTGGGATCATCCTGGTGAACACTGCCTCCAATGATAATAATTTTTCTTAACTAGGAGAACAAGAACGGTTTGTATTATTTCACACGTGGTCTCACTGGAGTTTAGTGTTAGTTGCAGTAAGTCTTCCCCTCTTTTATACTGCAAGCCCCTTGAGGCAAGGGCCAACATTCCATTAGTCTTCCCCATTACCTGTGAAACTCGTGTGTGCGAGTTTTCTCTATTTCATGCACAAAGATCACCGTGTCCTTTTCTATAGTTTTTCTCTATTTAAATCCTTTTTTTCATTTTTCCTTGCAAAATGAGCAACTTCACATTTTTCCACATTTATACTCCATTTCCTAACTTTGTACCCCTCACTTCACCTATTAATATCTCTCTCCTGCTCCAGCGTACCTTTTCTTGTTTTGCCTGCTGTTTCTGCTGATTCTCTCATTGATTTCTTTTTAATCTTTCTTTTCTCTTTCATCCCTCACCCTAAAAGGATCGATTCCTTCATTCACATTGCACTTATTTCCCTTTGGCAGTCTATCTTCACTTTCTTTTATTGGTATTGGTTTATTATTGTCACTTGTACTGAGGTACAGTGAAAAACTTGTCTTGCATACCGATCGTACAGGTCATGTCATTACACAGTGCAGTTACTTTGAGTTAGTACAGAGTGCATTGAGGTAGTACAGGTAAAAACAATAACAGTACAGAGTAAAGTGTCACAGCTACAGAGAAAGTGCAGTGCAATAAGGGGCAAGGTCACAATAAGGTAGATCGTGAGGCCAGAGTCCATGGGTACTTATCCATGTACAGTTTCTTTCCATTTATCAATGTTGCTTTTATCCCAATTAGAGCTTCTTACATCAGGTAAGAATAGATGAGTAGACAAACTGCAACATGGGCACAGACCATCTATTCCAACCTGTCCACCTTCATGTCTAGCTTCCACCCACGAAAATAGCTCTAATCACATTTACTGACCATATTCCCACATCTCTTCAACTTCTTTTCCTACGGTCACCTGTGCAATCTAACTTAGAATGCTGACAATATTTCTGCCTTGAGCACCAATAGTGTAAGTGAGTTCCACACCCTTACAGCTCTCTGTGTGATGAATTTCTCCCATTCTCTCTTCTAAATTTCTTACATCCGATCTTACACCTGCAGTCCCTTGTTCTTGACCCTTTCAGCCAATGCAGCACTGAAAGCAACTTTTAGAATTTCATGACCAAGCTGAGGATATGTGGTGAAAGACCATAAACCATGTGAAGGCCAAATAACCTCTCTGATCTGTGTCCTCTTTCACTGAGATCATGAGTGATCTGTAACTGAACTCCATAGACTGTCTTTTTCTCATATCCCTTAATATCTTCAGTTAAGAAAAAATGTTCAGTCTCATATTTAAAATTAATAATTGCCTCAACCTCAATTGTACTTTTGTGGAGGAGTGTTCCACCCTTTACCATCCTTTGCATGTAGAAGGGCGTTCTAACTTCACTCCTGAAACGTCTGGAAATGTCCCCTAGTCTTCTACTGGGGGGAATGGTATAAGTAATAATTGAGGGTGTTTTTCCTGCTACCAGTGCTAGTTTTCCTGCATGTGGCATAACAAATGGCATTGGCCGGATTGTCATAGGCCTGGGCAGCAGGGCCGGTGTCCGGTTTGCATGAGATTGACATCATCATCTGCCTACTTTGCATATCGGAATCAGAATCATATTTCAGTGATAATAAACCTGACTCTGAGAATCAGAATCAGGTTTATTATCACTGTCTTATATGATGTGAAATTTGTTGTTTTGCTGCAGCAGTACAGTGCAAAGACATAAAAATTACTGTAAGTTACAAAATAAATAAATAGTGCAAAAAAAAGGAATAACGAGGTAGTGTTCAGGGGTTCATGGATCATTCAGAAATTGATGGCGGAGAGGAAGAAGCTGTTCCTAAATCATGTGGATCTTCAGGCTCCTGTCCCTCCTCCCCGATGGTAGTAGTGAGAAGAGGGCATGTTCTGGATGTTAAGGGTCCTTAGTGATGGATGCCACCCTCTTGAGGCACTGCTTCTTGAAGAATTCCTCGATGGTGGGTATGGTTTTGCCCATAATGGAACTGGCTGAGACTACAACCCGCTGCAGCCTCTTGCAATCCTGTGCGTTGGAGCCTCCATACTAGACTGTGATGTAACCAGTTAGGATATTCTCCACCATGTATCTACAGAAATTTGCAAGAGTCTTTGGTGACATACCAAATCTCCTCAAACTCCTAATAAAGTAGAGCTGCAGGCATCAATGTGTTGGGCCCAAGATAGACCCTCTGAGATGTTGACGACCAGGAACTTGAAACTGCTCACCCTTTCCACTGCTGACCTCTCAATGAGGACTGGTGTGTGTTCTCCTGACTTCCCCTTCTTGAAGTTCACATCAATTCTTTGGTCTTGCTGATGCTGAGTGTGAGGTTGCTGTTGCAACACCACTCAACCAGCCAAATTATTTCACTCCTGTACACCTCCTCGGCGCCGTCTAAGATTTTACCAACAACATCTGCAAATTAATATTTGAGCTGTGCTTAGCCACACAGTCATGAGTATAGAGAGAGTAGAGCAGTGGGCTAAGCATGCATCCTTGACGTGCGCCTGTGTTGATTGTCAGTGAGAAGGAATCAAAATCAAAATCAGAATTAGAATCAGTTTTATTATCACTGACACATGACATGAAATTTGTTGTTTTGCAGCAACAGTACAGTGTAAAGACATAAAATCTATAAATTACAAAAACAAATAACTAGTGCAAAAAAAAGGAATAATGAGGTCATGTTCATGGGTTCATGGATCGTTCAGAAATCAGATGGCGATATTATTAGATCTGATGGCGATGGAGGAGATGTTATTACTGATCCGTACTGACTGTGGTCTCCTGATAAGGAAGTCGAGGATTCAGTTGCAGAGGGAGGTACAGAGGCCCAGGTTTTGAAGCTTGTTGATTAATACTGAGTGGATGATGGTGTTGAACACTGAGCTGTAATCGATAAACAGCAGCTTGACTTAGGTTTTGCTGTTGTCTAGGTGCTCCAAGCCACATTTCTCACACATCTATATTATCATGTGTTAGACTGATAGCCAATATGCCAAATTTGCCTAAAAATATACCTTTGGGATTCACAAATGAAATTACAAACAAATCAGGATTCATAACATGAAGAACAAATGCAATACATAACCTGATTTCACATCTCACATATAAAATCTGGCAAATTTATGCTATGTCACTCCAAGGTTATTATTGCCATTTTAAGTGGTACTCTTAAGTACCAACAGTACTTCAGCTGTGGTCTAACCAGGGCTTTATATTGGTGTTGAATAACTTCATCCCCCTTGAATTGTAGCCCTCTAGACATAAAGACCAACTTTTATGATTATTTTCTGTATTGGCCCATTATATTTTAATGGAGACACAAGCCACAACAGATGCTGGAACCTGGAGCAAAAAATAAACTGCTGGAAGAACTCAGTGGGTTGAGCACCATTTGTGGAGGTAAAGGGCTGGTCAATGTCTTGGGCTATGCAGGATCTCAACCCAAAACATCGACCATCTTTTTGGTTCCATAGATGCTGCTCAACCCACTGAGCTCTTCCAGTAGTTTATCATTTGCTCCATGATATTTTAATGACCAACACACATGAACTTCCATCACCTACTGCAAATTTACATCAACTGTGGTGGGATTTGAACTCATACCTTGAGCTCATCAATCTAGATATCAGCTGTGTTTCTCCCATCATCTACTGTTTACAGCTTTTCATTACTTATTAAGTAATCAGTTCTATGATTTTGAGGTCCAAATTGTGGCCTCACATTTGCCTACATTGAAAAATAGTTGCGATAGTTTGAGTCATTTGGTTAATCTTGTACATTTGCACTCCCAGCTATATTGCTTGAAATCCCATCTCTCTTTGATCATCAGAAAGCTTGGAAATGTGGCTTCCTATCACATAATCTAAATCAATTTAAAATATACCTGGCGGTGAATTTCTTTCTTTAAACAGCAGTAGTTCCTGCTATTCTAGTGTTTGTTACTGTAGAGGGCACTTGGCAATCTTCTGCATGAGATGAAGAAATAGCTATATACAGTATATGGGTGTTTGACAGTGAGTGGCGGCTAAAGGCTGGGGGTCTGACTGAATCTACCCTTACCTACTACGTTGGTCAAGTTCAAGAGATTGTTAGATAAGCATATGGAGGAATTTAAGATAGAGGGATATGTGGGAGGAAGGGGTTAGATAGTCTTAGGTATGGTTTGAAGGTCAGCACAACATGGTGGGCCGAAGGGCCTGTATTGTGCTGTACTGTTCTATGGTTCTATGGTTCTATATTGAACTTTTGTAGCACTAACATGGTTCCTCACAGGAACTAACTATTCACATCCTGTGAATTAGTGTATTTGCTCTCTGAATTCTCCCACTCAACCAGTTTTCTAACAAGGCCAATAACTTGCTGTTATATTCATGAGCTTTAGCTTCAGTTAACTATACCTTCTGATGGATTTTATCAAATGCCTTATGGAAACCCATATAAAAACATCCATGTGCATTTCCCTGTCTACTAATGACATCAAATTATTCTATCAGCTTTTTTTTAGGCAGCGCCTAATCTTCACAAAACATTTTAGTTCCCTCTGCAAAGTTGCAATTTTCAAGGCCATTCTGTCCTCAGTCACAGGATCTAGTACATTTGCAACAATATTGGTCAAGTTGGTTTATAACTCTTGGGTTCAGTACCTCAAATTTCTTAAATTGCGGGACGCTATGTATATTTTTCTAACTTAAAGGAATATTTCCCAAATCAAGAGATCTTTGGAATGTTACAGTTGGGGTATCTTCATTGTTCATGCCTACTTCCTTTAAAATCTTGGAATAGTCTTGGGGATTGTCATGACCTAGTCCCATTATTTTTTCTTTACAACAATCTCTGTTCAATATTAATTTCCTTGGGATACCTGGTATGTTAGGTGATATAACATTTCCTTGCAAGCTTCTTTTCATACTTCTCCTGTTAACCTCTTTCTGCTCATTTTTTCATCTTTTGTTCTCTGTGTCTTCTTCAATCACCAAAATCTTAACTAGTTTTTGCATGTTTGTTTGTTCCATGAAGTGAATAAGTTGCTTTGCATTGCATTCAGTTTTTTTAACATCTCTCAGTGATCATGGAGTCATTGAGTCATACAGAGCAGAAATAGGACCTACAGCCCACCATACCCACGCTAACTATCTATACTAATCCCATTTACTAGATCTTCTCTCATTTTGCTATTTATTAGATATTTGCAATTTACCATGGACAGTCTCTGTTTAATTGTGTCAATGTCAGCCATACCTGGACTTCAAATCTTAGTATAGTATCTACTTCGCATTTCATTCTAAGACTACATTGATCATTATTAGAAAAATGGTCATTCATCTTTTAGCTGTTAACTAAATCTAACTATTTACTCATTGCTAATTGATTATGCCCTACTCCCTTGGTAGTTCCAAAATATATTATTGCAGAAAACTCTCCTGAAAATACAAATTCACTATCTTTTGGACATGTGCAAATCTGTTTATCCCAAGGTATATGTATGCTAGAATTCCCAAAATAAAACACACCCTGCCTTTGCCTCAGACTTGTTGAAACTCTACATTTATAAATTCTACCACTTTACATCTGATATACATGTCCCACTATAATCCCCCTTTTCTCATTATATCCCCTCTTATTTTGAAGTTGTTTCTACTTTAATCAGTAAGGCTACACATCTTACTTTTGCTTTCTGTTGTATTTTTCAAACCAAATGTTATAGCTGAGTACTTCAAGTTTCCACTACTGCTCCCCCTTCAGCCATATCTCAGTGATGGTAGTATACCATGGCTCCTAAGTTGATTAGTTGTATACCTTTAATTTATTTAATTTGTTCCTTAGATTCTACACATTGCAATTTGGATCATGCATCTATGGTGTTTAGTTTCCACACACAATTCTTCTTCCTCAGTCCTTGCATCTTTTTGGATTAATCTTTGACTTACAGCTACTTTATACCTTTCAGTTTTTCCTTTGACTTTGTGTCCAAAGCATGCTATCTAATACCCAATGCCTTTCCCTTTGTTTCTTCTAGAACTATTATTTATACAACCCTTTTTCCTTTGCCCCATCTCCAAGATATTTACCAATTTCAAGGTACCAGGTTGACTCTGTGTTAAAGAAGGCATACAGTGTATTGTCCTTCATCAATCATGGAATTGAATTTAGGAGCCGAGAGGTATTGTTGCAGCTATATAGGTCCCTAGTCAGACCCCACTTGGAGTACTGTGCTCAGTTCTGGTCACTTCACTACAGGAAGGATGTGGAAGCCATAGAAAGGGTGCAGAAGAGATTTACAGTGATGTTGTCTGGATTGGGGAGTATGCCTTATGAAAACAGGTTGAGTGAACTCGGCCTTTTCTCCTTGGAGCGATGAAGGATGAGAGGTGACCTGATAGAGGTGTACAAGATGATGAGGGGCATTGATCGTGTGGATAGTCAGAGGCTTTTTCCCAGGGCTGAAATGGTTACTGCAAGAGGACACAGGTTTAAGGTGCTGGGGAGTAGGTACAGATGAGATGTCAGGGGTAAGTTTCTTACTCAGTGAGTGGTGAGTGCGTGGAATGGGCTGCTGCCAACGGTGATAGAGGCTGATGTGATAGGGTCTTTTAAGAGACTTTTGGATAGGTACATGGAGCTTAGAAAAATAGAGGGCTATAGGTAAGCCTAGTAATTTCTAAGGTAGGAACATGTTTGGCACAGCTTTGTGGGTTGAAGGGCCTGTACAGTGATATAGGTTTTCTATGTTTCAAATCATCATTACTGCCCTATTTACACTTTGCAGTAGAACCTTGGAATCACCCTGATTCATTTGGTATAGTTCCTTTCTGCCTTCGTACAAGTGCATATATCTCATGAATGAGATCACTCTTTCCCACACAGTCAACAGGGAGGATGGAATCTCACTTCTCCTGATATCCTTACAGTTCACTCTCTGCAAAAGTTGTGACAAGGTTGGGTGGTCCTATTTCATAATGATGAGACTAAGATCCAAATCAGTGAGGGAACTTCAAGGCATTGATCCATGACACATCACATATACAGTAGCTGGACCAGGTGGCTTGCAAAGAATCAGATTTATAAAAGTAAACTATCTCCACGTAACTTAGGTCTATGTAGTTAATTACTGTACAACAGCTTGAATCTTAACGATGATATCTAGAACATTTTGAAAAGGTATTTCTTATTTGCATTTGGCTTACCGAGGAGGATAGTTTTAGTGACCTCATTTGCACACTTACTTCAAATCTAATTGGTATAATTAATTATTACTTTATCACTAATAACATAATGGGCATGCTCTCCAAATTTAATTAGGACAGGGCTTGTATTCTTTATTTTAGGGAAAAGCCTATTTTCTGAGCTGTACAATTTGCATATGTAAATTTGTATAATTTATTAATGTGCTCGTCCATACAGTAGGCTAATTATAGGCATCAAACTTTCCCAAAAATAGGACTTAGAATATTAAAATAGAAGTGAGACATCTGTTTGCTAACATACCGTAATTTGCATAAATTTATTAGGTTAAGTAGCTTAATTTGTGAATATGAGGATCTATTGTTATCTTTCATGACATAATAATTTAGGCTCTGCTAGTTCCATTTGCATAGGAGTATAAATCTTTCAGCTATGCGAAGAATCTACTTTTTAATGTATGTCATGTACCTGTACAAACAAGACACATTATTCGTTGCAGAATCATACAAGTTTATGGCACAAAAGAGCAAAATTCAGCCCAATAATTCCAAACTATCCAACATTATCCCATCAACCAGCTCCCAGTTTGTAGTCATCCGGGTTTTAGCTTTCAAATGTAAATGAACATGAAAAAAACCTACTGATACTGGAAATCTGACATGGAAACAGAAAATGCTGGCAAACCTCAGCAGGTCTGGCAGCATCTGTGGAAAGAGAAAAAGTTAATGTCACACAGGTTTTTACAACCTACTGCCAGCTGAATTGATCATCCAACTCAGTTAAAAACAGTGCAGAGGAACAAATTGAACCCAGGGCTTTCCTGAACTGAAATTTTTAAAAATGCACACAGAAATTGCTGGAAATATTCATCAGGTCATACGGCTTCTGTCAGGAGAGAAAACAGCTCAGAATAGAAAATTGTACAGACTTAACAGGTTTTATGCAACTACACTTGGAGGGAAAGGAGGAAAGTAAGGAAAAATATTAGGAAGGTCAGTTATAGGGCAGAAAGCAAGAGAAGTTACATGACAACAGGAATGACAATGTAAAACAAATAACAGGAACACCGGGACAAGAAAGTAAACAAAAAATGTCATACAATAGACAGAGCTAAACAATCTCGGAACCAATGGATTAGTAGTCATAGAGGTCATAAAGCTGAAGTCATATGGTCATAGAGTTATAAAGCTTGGAAACAAGTCATTCACATCCACACTGACCAATGGGCACCCTTCTGTACTGATCCCATCTTCTGGCACTTGTCCCATAACCTTCTATGCAGAGGTGATTTAACTGCTTCTCTGAACATTTCTTAACTGCTGTCAGTGACTCTGCTTCCATCTCTCTCTCTCTGACAGTTCATTTCAGGTAATCACCGCCCTCTGGGTGAGAAAGGTCCCCCTCAGATTCCCTCTGAACTTTCTTACCCCTTTCGCTAAATCTACATCCTCCAGTTTTATTAACCTCCAATAAAGGGGAATACTTCCTGCACTCTCTCCTATCTGTACCCGTCACAATACTATATGCCTCAATCATGTCCCCTGTTAATCTCGATGCTCCAGGGAAAACAGACCCAGGCTCTCCAGTCTCTCCTCATAACAAAACTGCTCCATCTCTGGTGAATCTCCTATGCACCCTCTCCAGTGCTATCACATCTTTCCTATAGTGACCAGATTGACACACAGTACTCCAGCTGAGGCCTGACCAATGTTTCATAAAGTTGGAGCATAACTCTCTACTCTTGTATTCAATACCCCGTCTAGTGAAGGCCAGTATCTCATATGCTTTCTTCCTCATTATACCACATCTATTCATGTCAGACAATTAAACAGCTACTGGGAGGTAGAGGTTCCAAGTACAATTCCATCCTCAGTGATGGTGAGGCCCACCATGTAAGATAAGATATCTTTATTACTCACGTGTACATCGAAACGCACAGTGAAATACATCTTTTGTGTAGAGTTTTCTGGGGGCAGCCTGCAAGTGTCGCCATGCTTCCAGCGCCAACATAGTATGCCCACAACTTGCTAACCCGTACATCTTTGGAATGTGGGAGGAAGCCAGAGCACCCGGAGGAAACCCACGCAGACACAGAGAGAATGTACAAACTCCTTACAGACAACAGCCGGAATTGAACCTGGGTCACTGGAGCTGTAATAGCGTTACGCTAACCTCTACACTACTGTGCCTGCCCCGCGAGTGCTAAAGGCAAGGCTGACACATTCACAACGATATGCAGCCAGAGGTGTGGAATGGATGATATAGCTCTGCCTCCTCCTGTGGTTCCACCATCACAGAAACCAGTCTCCAGCCAATTCAATTCACTCCATGTGATATCAAGAAATTGCTCAGATGGGTAGTCATGGAGCCAGACAATGTCCCAATTGTAGTCCTAAAGACCTGAGCTCCAGAACTGACCATGCCTCCAATCAACATTACAAGGATCACCACTGGTCAGAATCAGAGACAGTGACTCACCTTCAGACGCCCCAAAACCTTTCCACCATTTACAAAGCGCAAGTCAGGAACAAAGCACAATCTGCTCATCCCGCTGAGTTCCTCCAGCAGTTTATGCATTGTACGAGTCAGGAATGTAATGGAATAATCTTCACTTGCCTGGATAACTGCAGCTCCTGTAACAGTTAAAAAGCTTAACGTCATCCAGAAGAAAGCAACCTATTCGACAGATATTCCTTCCACCACCCTAAGCATTCCCGTTGTCCATCATGGGCACATAGTGGCAGCAGGGTATACCATCCACAAAGTACACAGCACTCACTCACCTGAAATGTTCCAGCAGTACATCCAAAACACAGGAGTTCCACCACCAAGAAGGACAAGGGCTTCGGATGCATTGAAACACTATCATCCACCCATTCCCCTCCAAGATACACACCATCTTCCCTAGGAAACACGTTGCCGTTCTTTTGTCATCGCTGGGTCTAAATTCTGGAACTCTCCATCAGAGTTGCAGGGAGTGTCTTCACCAGAATGACAGCAGCAGTTCAAGAACGCAGCTTGTCAACCACCTTCTTGAGGGCAATTGGGGATGGGAAATAAATGCTGGTCCGAATCTGAAAATGAGTAAATAAAATAAAATGAGTCTAGGTGAAGTCTAAATGACAAGAGAAGAATTATTTCAGGCAAATTAATCGTTGCAAAAAGGATGGGTTATGAACCGAACGTGTTGCTTTGTTGACTCTTGTAGGGTATAACATGTCTAATCAAAAGATCAGGTGCTGTAGCTTGGCTGTTAGTGAGCTTAGAGCCACACAGCACACAAAGAGGCCCTTTAGCCCACCAAGTCTGCCAAGTCTACATCAATTGACAATCTTCCATTTACACTAATCCTGCATTGATTCCAATTTTCATTCTCCCCACATTCTCATCAACTCCCCCAGAATCAACACACTAGTGGCAATTTACAGTGGCCAATTGACCCATCAACTCATACAGCTTTTGAAACTGGAGGACCTGGAGGAAACCCATGCAGTCTCAGCAAGAATGTGCAAACTCCACACAGACAGCACCCAGGACTGAACCGGGGTCTCGGGCACTGTGAGGCAGCAGCTCCACTAGCTGCACCACTCTGCTGCCCCAGCTTCTGTAGGACAGGGTAGGAGGCTGTTGACTGCATGGTCAGACTGGCAGTCAGACAGAATTAAAGCAAGCAGAAAACACGGGCTTGAAACAGAAGATGCTGTGGGTACTCAGTAGGTCAGGCAGCATCAGCAGAGAGAAAAAGGGTTAGTGTTTCAGTTCTGAATCACCTTTTACCATGAGTTCTGTTGAAAAGTCATCAACATAAAACATTGCCTGTACTTCTCTCTCTACAGATGCCATCTGACCTGCTGAGTATCTCCAGTATTTTCTGTTTATATTTTAGTTATTCAGCAACTGCAGTTTTTTTTTGCTTTTAGAAATGCTAGACCTTTCTTACAGATTGAAAAAAGTTGTTCAACCGGTTAGTCAGCCTATCTGCATTTGGTCTTCTTCCATGGAGGAGGCAGCATGATCAACAGTGAATGCATGTACATTAAGTGTAGTCAAGGCTCGATTTCACCTGAAAGTGTGTTTGGTGTTCTACACAGTGGGAAAAAGATAGGTAAAACTGAGGGTGCTGTATCTCCTCCAGTTACAGAGGAAGATGCTGTAGAAAGGGGCGTAAGTATAGAGGTGATGAAAGATTGAATAAAGGTGTCACAAGGGAAAAGGCTCGTGGGAATGCTTGAAGAGGAGGGGAAAGGAAAATGCTTTTATTACCATTATTCTGGAGGAGGTGGAAATGGCAGAAGATGAGCTATTGAATGGGGGTGAGAGGTAGTTAGCACAAGGAGAACCTTATCATGGTCATATTTGCCTAGTCGGTACAATGAAGCTGCCTATCATTAGGTAAAGCCTCACTCAATGTATTTTCAGGCAGAATGCCGAGAGATGTGCCAGAGCAGCCCAGGCTAATATTTCGATTTGGTAAATTCAGAATTAAAGAAGGGTGTGTACATTTGTAAAACACAAATTGGATAGCAAAAGCTGGTGTTCTGCCTACTGCTTTCTGCAATATGCTGTTGCACCATCAGTATTTAGGATTTTCAATGAATTCTCATCTTCAGCAAATTAAACAATTTCTCCGGCCCTATCCTGATCCTGCCAGGCTTTCAACTTAATTAAAGGCAACAACTGTTTATTTGATTTATTAATTAATACATGGGGCAGATTTGTTCCAGCATAGCTCTCCCTGCCCAGCATTCAACACAAAGTGCCAGGAAATGAGAACATTGCAATCTCCCACGAACATGGGTGTTACTATGTCGTACTGAGTTACACAAACAAAGAGATTTCAAATGCTCTGTGTCTGTGTCATGTTCTCACTATAATTACAGCCAAGGAAAGTTCAGGCTAAGTAAATTTTTTTGTATTATTTGATGTCAGCTTACATGCCAAACTATCATTACTCCCTGCCTGTGTTGAAATGATGAGAACTATTCGAATGAATGTTGCAGAAATTGTTATGTTTGTTACCAGGGGTGAATCAGACTAAAGAGAACAAAGCCTATTGGTTACCTATTATATATTGTTCCAATGGTTCTTTAGATTGTTATGAATAAGTAAGATTACTCAACACGATGGTGCATTCGCAACAGGCACCACAAATAATTTAGCAGCTTGAAAATATTTTTCCATTTATTCTCATATACTGATGAACAGTCAGCAAGCTGAAGGAAGTCGTTTAGTCTACAATGCAAAGGGAGTTGAATTTGAAATGTAGACTTGTTCAGATGTTAAACTGGTTAGATTTCTTTTGCTCCTGTTTATGTAACCCTAACCCTTTTTAAACACAGGCAGCAGGGATCAGCAGGAAATGAAACAGTACAACTCTCGATCCTGGCAAAAATAGCTCAGTGAGCCATTAATAAGGTCATTATCTGCACTGCAATTACATACAATTATTTTTACATGGAATTTTCAGTACAGAAACATTCAAACCAATGCTCTATGCAAATGTATGTGCCATACAGATGATTCATCCACACTACCTCTTCAAACCCTGTAAGCACAAATTTCTATTCCTTTCAACTGCCTTATGTGCTTGGAAGTTCCACATTCTAACCATTCTCGGGGTGAAATTTCTTAAGTTATTAGTGACTATCTTATATTTATGTGTTTATTAAAGATCAGCAGAACCCACCATAACATTATAGATACAAAACCAAGTTCATTTGGTTGAAGTGTAGCAAATTGCAGATTTAGGTGTGACCATACAATCTGCCTGCTCAGATCATACTCAGCATATCCCAGCTCACTGACTGAATGATGATCAGAAGAAATAGCACCAGCTACAAATATCCCATTGACAACTGAGTGGTCTTTAAAAGCAAACTTGCTTGGAATGAGCTTTATTCAGAAAAAACTCAAGCGTATTCTGATAAACATCAGTGAAAATTACACAGAGGGAACAAATCTGGCAATGAAGCCATCATAATCAGCATTCATAAAAATATTTTATGATTTATTGCCCATTGCTAATAGCCTTTGAGAAGGTGGGGGAGGGGGAGGGTGAGCCACTTCTTGAATGGATGCAGTCAACACGATGCTGGTTAGACCTAGCAATGATGAAGGAGTGGTGATATATTTCCACATAAGCCACATGTGTTACCAAAGTACTACCAGCACATCTCCTGTCCCACCAGGGGCCTTAACACCCTTGAGCTAGACAACCATCAAAGATGCCTTCTGAGTCACCCCTCACCCTCACTTCGGTAAATTTGACCACCAGGCTGTGCTCTTCCTCCCTGCATACAAACAGAAACTGAAACGGGAGGATTCAGTACAGAGAGTCATGTAGTGCTGGTCTGAGGAAACAGATGAGCTTCTACGCCACTGCTTTGAGACAGTGAACTGGTCCATGTTCAAAGACTCAGTGGCCAGCCTAGCTATGTCACCACCATCACAAACTTCATCAGCAAGTGTGTTGAGGACTGTGTACCAAAAGGGACAATATGGGTGTTCCCAAACCAGAAACCATGGATGAACCGGGAGATCCTCCCCCTACTGAAGTTGGGGACTGCTGCATTCCGATCAGGTGACCCTGACCTTTACAAGAAATCGAGATTTGAACTCCGGAAAGCTATTAGGAATGCCAAGAGTCAATACCTGTTCAAAATCAAGTCCCAGACCAGCTGTCAGTTGTGGCAGGGCTTACATGCTATAATGGGCTACAAAATGAAGTCAGGCTGCATAGTTAACAACAGCGCATCCCTTCCTGATGAGCTTAATACATTCTATGCACACTTTGAACAGAAGGGAATTGGTTTGTCACCACCCACCCTGACAGCTGCCAATGCAACTGAATCTGTGGTCACTGTCGAGGACGTAAGATCAGTCTTCTAGATAGTGAACCCACAGAAAGCATCTGGCCTGGATGGTGTCCCTGGCTGCGTGCTCAGATTTTGTGCTGATCAGCTGGCAGGGGTATTTGCAGACATATTTAACCTCTCTCTGCTTCAATCTGAGGTTCCCACCTGTTTTAAGAAGGCCATGATCATCCCAGTACCTAACAAAAACAAGGTAACATGCCTTAATGACTACCGACCAGTGGCTCTGACATCCACCATCATGAAGTGCTTCTAGAGGTTGGTCATGGCACTCATCAACTCCGGCCTCCTGGAAAACCTTGACCCACTGCAATTCACCTATTGCTGAAACAGGTCTACAGTGGACAGAATCTCCCTGGCCCTACACCCATCTCTGGAGCATCTGGACAGCAAAGACACCTACGTTAGACTATTGTTTATTGACTACAGTTCCACCTTCAATGCTATAATTCCAAGCAAACTCATTACCAAACTCCAAGATCTGGGGCTCAACACCTCCCTCTGTAACTGGATCCTTGGCTTTCTGACCAACAGACCACAATCAGTGAGGATAGACAGCAACACTTCCAGCACGATTATTCTCAACACTGGTGCCCCACAAGGCTGCGTCCTCAGCCCTCTACTGTACTCCCTATACACTCATGACTGTGTGGCCAGATTCTGCTCTAACTCCATCTACAAGTTTGCAGACGATACCACCATAGTGGGCCGTATCTCAAATAACGATGTCAGAGTACAGGAAGGAGATAGAGAGCTTAGTGAAATGGTGTCATGATAACAACCTTACCCTCAATGTTATGAAAACAAAAGAGCTAGTCATTGACTTCAGGAAGGGGTACATCAGTGGTGCTGAGGTCAAGAGGGTTGGGAGCTTCAAGTTCCTAGGAGTGAACATCACCAATAGCCTATCCTGGTCCAACCACGTAGATGCCAAAGCCAAGAAAGCTACCCAGCACCTCAGGAGGCTAAAGAGATTTGGCATGTCCCCTTTGACACTCACCAACTTTTATCGCTGCACCATAGAAAGCATCCTATCTGGATGCATCACAGCTTGGTATGGCAACTGCTCTGCCCAGGACCACAAAAAACTGCAGAGAGTTCTGGACACAGCCCAGCGCATCACAGAAACCAACCTCCCCTCCATGGACTCTGTCCATACCTCTCACTGCCTTGGTGAAGCAGCCAGCATAAATAAAGATCCCACCCACCTGAGTCATTCCGTCTTCTCCCCTCTCCCATCAGGTAGAAGATATAGGACCCTACCACCAGGTTCAAGGACAGCTTCTATCCCACGGTATTAAGACTATTGAATGGTTCCCTTATACGATGAGATGGACTCCTGACCTCACAATCTACCTTGTTATGACCTTGCTCCTTATTGTCTACCTGCAATGCACTTCCTCTGTAGCTGTGACACTTTACTCTGTATTCTCTTATTGTCTTTACCCTGTACTACCTCAATGCACTGTGTAATGAATTAATCTGTACGAACGGTATGCAAGACAAGTTTTTCACTGTAGCTCGGTACAGGTGACAATAGTAAACCAATACCAATACCGATGCCAGAAGCAGGGGAAGTTCCAGAGGATGTTGTCCTCCTGGTGGTCAGCATTTGGGAGGGGCTCGTGGTGCAGCCTTAACAAAACCATACAGGGGTCATTGAAGAGTCAAATTCCATAGGCTGTGATCCAATATTCTACCTGATTATGGCGTTTTAGGTGAAAATTGCTGCCATTGAATTGCTGGACCAGAGTTGGACTAAAAGCTATCCATGAAGACACAGGATGATATATTACGGAACCAAATAAACATCTCACTTACAAATTTTTGCAGAGGAAATGATCACAGGTGGTTTATTACGGGATATGGGATACTGGGTAAATTATCCCTGTGGTAACTCTACCAGGCTGCCATTGAATGACAGTGGATTATATTTTGAAGAGATCACATCAGCACTGGCTGCTGTTGATTAGCAAATATTGAATCACAACACCTCCCACACAGAATCATTAAAAGGTGGAAAGGATCCACATTGCCCATACAATTTGGGTGGTTCATTGTGAGGCAGTCTGGTCAGTCCCTTTCCATCACTCTTTCCCTGTGGCCCTGGAATTCTTGTCACTCATCCCTGGAATTATGCTACTAAATCTGTTTGCACCTTCTCCCAGCCTTCACGCCCTGTGTGATAACTAGATGTGTACTAACTAGAATTTGATAAAATACTCAGCTATGGCTGGCCCAGCATTTGATAAAGGTTTATCGTAACCTTAAAAAAGCAGAAAAAACTATGGGGCCACAAAAGTCTGCAGATGCTGGAACAAAAAACAAACAGCTGTCAACAGATCATAACATCTGTGGGGACACAGGAATTGTTGACATTTCGGGCCAAGACCCTGCATCATGACTAAAGAGTGGAGAGGGAAGATAGCTAGTATAAGGAAAGGGGAGGGTGAGCGAGGGGCCAATAGGTTATAGGTGGATCGAGGATGATGGGCGAATGAAGCAAGGTGGAAGAGGGGGAGGTGGAGGAGACAGAGGCAGGTGAGTGATTGGAGGAAGCAAACAAAAAAAACTATGGGCGCTGGAAACTTAAAATAAGAAAAGAAAACGCTGGTCAGGCAGCACTTGTGGAGAGAGAAACTGAGTTAACATTTCAGTTCAATCATGATCTGCTCAGTATTTCCAGAATGTTGTACTTTTATTTCAATATAACCTTTCTGTTTTTGAATTCTGTTGCTCCATTGATGAAGATCAGAGTCCCACGCTTCATTAACCACTTCCTCAACCTGCCCTATCACTTTCAAAGATTTAGAATTCTACCATTTAACCTATACTTTCTCTCTCTGTTTTTGCTACCAAAAAACATTACTTTGTACTTCACTACATTAAGTTTTATTTGTCATGTGTCTGCCAATTCTACCAGCCCATCTGTGCCCTTTTGAAGTCTACTATTATCCTCTTCCCTGTCTACCATACTTCCAAGCTTAGTAACGTTCACAAATTTGGAAATTTTACACTGCATGGCTTAGTCTAACTCATTAGTGCATCATTAAGAAAAAAACCTGGCCTCTGTGAAACACGATTGTCCAACCTGCAAAATAATTGTTTACCATAACTTTCTGTTTTCAGTTTCCTAAGCCACTTTCTTTTCCATGCTGCCACTGACCCTCTTATTCCATGGGGTTCAATTTTGCTAACCAACCTTTAAAATAGGATTTTATCGGACATCTTCTGAAAATCTACATAATAGTATCCACCACGTTCCTTTCATCAATCTTCTACATTACCACATCAAAATATTTAATTGGGCTAGTCAACAAACCCATACTGACTCTCCTTTATTAACTCAAACTTCTTTAACTATTAAATATTTAATACTTTACTACTAAATATTCCTGCTTACATTTTGACAATGCCACACCTACATTCTGCAATAGTGAAATACCAACTACTATGTTACCATCCTCATAAAATACTTCCCAGCCCTGAAAAGTATACTTTTCTATCTATGTCTGTGAAATGTCTGCGAAGTAATCAGTGAAATACTATTACTTACAAGTTCACAAACTCAAAATCCGTGTGCTGATAAGGATAACTATCACTTAACAATATAAACAATGTCACATATCTGTTGTATATTTTTTAAATTTTGCATAAACAAGAAGCTAACAACAGCAAAAGCAAAAAAAAGCAAACATACTGACCACAATGTCAAGTGACTGGCACTGTCAGCATATGACATTAACTGCTTCTTTGGACCCAGAACCAAATGAATTAATGGGGCACATTAGCACTGAAATAATTATGATAGCAGTCCTTTAGAATTCAACAGCAACATGTGAAAAGACAAGGCAATGGTTATACGGGAGTGAACTGACAATTTACCAGGTGCAGCCCGTAAAATGGAATCATTTATCTGAAAATTAATATTAAACTCTGTATTTTTTCTACAATAAGAACAGCAAACAAAACCAATGTACTGATAACCAAATGCAGCTTTACTGTCCTCAATCCTCCATGTAACACCTAATTTTAAACGTGATACTTGCAAATTTACCTTAGGAAAAACATTATAGATTTTGAATAATTAACTTCAGAGTCTTCTGCTCACTATCACTGATTTTCTCCTATCTTCTGATTATTAAGATGGTTTGCAGGAAAACAGTGAGAGGATTTTTATTTTTCTGGAACTGGCTGTGCAATAGTTTATCACAATGGTTTTAACCAGCCCACGTTGATCTGATAACAGACTTCTATAATCTATATTGCTATAATATGAGCTGTCTCTTTTTTCCTTTTCTTTTCAATTTACTTTCCTTTTCCCTTGAAGGCAGTGGCATGGAATTTAAGGTTACTGGCAATCCTCTGGTATCTAACCATGTGGCCATTTTTCATTGTCAGCCTTGACATATCATCACAGTGACAACATTGGCTCAGTGGTAGCACTCTTATCCCTGAGTCAGGGAATTCAACTCCACTCCAGGCACTTAAGCACATAATCTGTATTGACACCCCAATGGAGCACCAAAAGAGTGCTGCAATGTTATACGTGCCATCTTTCAGCTGAGACATTAAAACATCATCTAAATTTATCTTATGTATATACAAAAAATACGGAACCACTATTTTGAAGAAGAGGAGGTGAGTTCACCCTGTCACATTGCTAACATGTATCTCTCAAACAAAAATCTACCAAAAACATTATCAGTCACATATCACCTCACAGTTCATAAGAGGTGGTGTATAAAGCTACATTTCCCTGCATTATAACAGTGACTAAATTTCAAAAGTGCTTCATTATCTGTAAAGCCATTTGGGATTGAGTAAGGTACTCTTTATACCTACGTTGTTGGGGCTGTAACTTCATTCTGTAGCACTAACTGTGATCTGCAAACTCAACACAGGTTAGAAATGGAATATACAACATTGACGTTGCCTTTATTCATGAGGCCATTAAAGAAAATTATTCAGCCATATAGAAACAAAAACTAAATATGGAAATTATCTTTCAGCAATTAAATGGGGTATTAGGTGGTGTGAACTGGTACTTTGCATGCCACAGCAGTGTCTGTGTTGCAATACTTTGATGAGAAGAAAGAGTTGACACCTCAGAAAAGGGATATAAAAACAAGAAGTGCTGGAAACACTCAGCAGGTTAGGCAGCATTTCGCGACATCTAACACATCTCTGTCAATATTTTCACACTCTAACTGCTGCTGTTAACCCATCGACCGCTAATTATCCTGAGGCAACCCTGCCCAACTCTGGCCTCGTCCTATCAAAGATATTTCCCTTTTCCTATCTGCTCCTCCCCTCCCTGCTCTGCAACTTAAAACTACCTTGTTTTTCTATAACTCGGCTGCATGAACGTTGACTTCTCCAACTTCCTGTAAGCTGCTCCCGCTCTGTCCCTTTTCTCTCTACTCCTGATCCATCCAGTTCTTCCTACACTCCTGCACTTCTGCACTTACCCTCAGCCCCCAACACCCTGTTTCTTTCCTCTCTGCCAGCCACTCCACTTGCCCATCACTCACATGCTCCCCCACTGTTCCCATCTACCCTCCCCAACTCCCTCACTTGATCCCATCCTCCACCTTCCTCTCTTATCAGATTCCATCATCCTCAGCACTTTGTTGCCTCTACCTATCACCACCCACCACCCCCCCAGCCTCTGTCGCTACTTCCACTCTCGCCTCCTCCATCTGCCGATCACCTGTCCTCACCTAGATCCACCTATCACTTGCCCACTCTTGCTCCAGCCCTTTCCTTCACCTTTTCATACTGGCTATCGCCCCTCTGTCCTTCAGTCCAGATGAATAGTCTCGACTGGAAATGTCGAATGTCTCTCCAGAGATGCTGCCAGGCCTGTTGAGTTCTTCGAGATTCCAGCATCTGCAGTCTCTAGAATCTCGACCTTGTTTTCTCCCTTTCTCAGTTCTGATGAAGAATCTTTGACCTGAAATGTTAACTCTAAGGTAAGATAAGATAAGATAAGATCTTTATTGGTCATATGTACATCGAAACACACAGTCAAATTGAAAACTCTGCTTCTCCTTCCACAGATGCTGCCTTACCTTCTGAGTGTCCCCTGCATTTTCTGTTTTTATTTCATATTTCCAGCCTCTGCAGTATTTTTTGATTACCGCCACAGGTAAAGGTTTAGAGCAATGACCTTACAGAAGGATCAGGAGTTAACATATCTGGCCAGAACCCTGGCAGATGCAGAGCCACGTTATACACAAATTGAGGAGCTACTTGCTATGATCTTTGGATGGTGATGTTTCATCAGCACAAAAATGGAAGAACACACACACACACACACACACACATATATAGATATATAGATATATATATATATATATATATATATATATACTGTATATATATGTTATCACATGCCACTTAATATCATTACTGTTAAGCCTCTCCATACTGATCACAGATGAATGAGGAGATGAGGGTATTGGTATGGGTTTATTATTGTCACTTGTACCGAGGTGCAGTGAAAATCTTGTCTTCCATACTGTTTGTACAGATCAATTCATCACACAGTGCATTGAGGTAGTACAGGGTAAAAACAATAACAGAATACAGAGTAAAGTGTCACAGCTACAGAGGAAATGCATTGCAGGTAGACAATAAAGTGCAAAGGCCAAAACAAGGAAGATTGTGAGGTCGAGAGTCCATCTCATCGTATCAGGGAACTGTTCAATAGTCTTATCACCGTGGGATAGAAGCTGTCCTTAAGTCTAGTGGTATGTGCCCTCAGGCTTCTGTATCTTCTGCCTGATGGGAGAGGGGAGAAGAGAGAATGACCCGGGTGGGTGGGGTCTTTGATATTGCTGGCTGCTTCACCATGGCAGCGAGAGGTGGAGAAATGGAAAACAAGCCAAGGGAAAGCTTCATTCTCAACAAGGTCCAGACACATCCTGGGCAAAAGTCAGATCAGATTGTATCAAATCTGGGAAAAAGTATCTGGTGACAATAGATTATTTTTCAAATTCCTAGAGATAGGCTTCTTGGAAAACGCACAATCATCGATGGTCATTTGCAAGCTCAAGGACATACGGAATCCCTGAGGTGCTGATCACAGATAATGAGCTGCACTTTGCAGCAGACATCCTTGTGAGGTTTTCAAAGGACTGACAGTTCAATCACAGGACAAAATCACCTCACTTCCCACATCATAATGGAAGTGATGAGAATGCTGTGGAAGAGGTGTGGAGAATGCTAAATCAGACCCCTACTTCTGCATTACCCAAACCTGTCAAGACAGGAGTCTTGTGCATAGCCTTAGAAACAGATGAACCAGGACTCTATTTCCAATAACAGAGTTGCTGGAATCAAAAGTGCATAGTATGGGAAGACAACTGAATGTAGACAAAAGAAGACAAACACACTACTACAATAAAGGTGCCAAACAGTTGTTATTGCTCAGAGTTGGAGACACAGTGAGGATGAAACCCACCTCCGACCAGTACTAAACAGGGCAGAAGGCATTGATTACTCGACACACCCCACATCCCAGAGGACAAAAGCCATAATGCTATTGGTATTGGTTTATTATTGTCACTTGTACCAAGGTACAGTGAAAAACTTGTCTTGCATACCATTCGTACAGATCAGTTTATTACACAGTGCATTGATGCAGAACAGGGTAAAAACAATAACAGAATACAGAGTGAAGCGTCACAGCTACAGGGAAGTGCATTGCAGGTAGACAATAAAGTGCAAGGTCATAACAAGGTAGTTTGTGAGGTCAAGAGTCCATCTCATCGTATAAGGGAACCATTCAATAATTTTATTATCATGGGATAGAAGCTGTCCTTGAGCCTGGTGGTATGTGCCCTCAGGCTCCTGTATCTTCTGCCTGATGGGAGAGGAGAGAAGAGAGAATGAGGGGTCTTTAATTATGCTGGCTGCTTCACCATGGCAGCGAGAGGTATTGACAGAGTCCATGGAGGGGAAGCTGGTTTCCGTGATGCGCTGGGCTGTGTCCACAACTCTCTGCAGTTTCTTGTGGTCCTGGGCAGAGCAGTTGCCATACCAAGCCATGATGCATCCAGATAGGATGCTTTCTATGGTCCATCGATAAAACTGGTGAGTGTCAACGGGGACATGCCAAATTTCTTCAGCCTTCTGAAGAAGTAGAGGCGCTAGTGAGCTTTCTTGACCATAGTGGCTACGTGGTTGGACCAGGACAAGCTATTGGTGATATTCACTCCTTGGAACCTGAAGCTCTCAACCTCAGCACCATTGATGTAGACAGATGCATGTACACCGCCCCCTTTCCTGAAGTCAATGACCAGCTCTTTTCTTTTGCTGACATTGAGGGAAAGGTTGTTATCATGACACCTTTCCACCAAGCTCTCTATCTCCTTCCTGTACTCCGACTCATCGTTATTTGAGATACGGCCCACTACGGTGGTATCGTCTGCAAACTTGTAGATGGAGTTAGAGCAGAATCTGGCCATGCAGTCAATAGACAATAGACAATAGACAATAGGAGCAGAAGTAGACCATTCGGCCCTTCGAGTCTGCACCGCCATTTTGAGATCATGGCTGATCCGCAACAATCAATATCCTGTTCCTGCCTTGTCCCCATATCCCTTGATTCCCCTATCTATAAGAAACTTATCTAGCTCCTTCTTGAAAGTGCCCAGAGAATTGGCCTCCACTGGCCTCTGAGGCAGTGCATTCCACAAATTCACAACCCTCTGGGAGAAGAAGTTTTTCCTCACCTCTGTCCTAAATGGCCTAGCCCTTATTCTTAAATCATGCCCCCTGGTCCTGGACTTCCCCAACATCTGGAACATATTTCCTGTCTCTATCTTGTCCAATCCCTTAATAATACTGTATGTTTCAATCAGATCCCCTCTCAATCTTCTCAATTCCAGCGTGTACAATCCCAGTCTCTCCAACCTCTCAGCATAAGACAGGCCCGACATCCCTGGAATTAACCTTGTAAACCTACGCTGCACGCCCTCTATAACCAGGATATCCTTCCTTAACCCTGGAGACCAAAACTGTACACAATACTCCAGGAGTGGTCTCACCAGGGCCCTGTACAAAGGCAAAAGAATCTCTTTGCTTTTGTACTCAATTCCCCTTGTAATACAGGCCAACATTCCATTAGCCTTCATCACTGCCTGCTGCACTTGCTCATTCACTTTCAGTGACTGATGAACAAGGACTCCTAGATCCCTTTGTATTTCCCCCTTACCTAACTCCACACCATTCAGATAATAATCCGCCTTCCTGTTCCTGCTCCCAAAGTGGATAACCTCACACTTATCCACATTAAACTTCATCTGCCAAGTATCTGCCCACTTACCCAACCTATCCAAATCACCTTGAATTCTCCTAACTTCCTCTTCACATGTCGCACTGCCACCCAACTTTGTATCATCAGCAAACTTGCTAATGTTATTCACAATGCCTTCATCTAAACCATCAACATAGATCGTAAACAGCTGAGGTCCCAGCACCGAGCCCTGTGGCACCCCACTAGTCACGGCCTGCCATTCTGAGAAACATCCATTCACCCCTACCCTTTGTTTCCTATCCGCCAACCAGTTTTCTATCCATGTTAATACCCGCCCCCCAATTCCATGAGCCCTAATTTTACCCACCAATCTCCTGTGCGGCACTTTATCAAATGCCTTCTGAAAGTCAAGGTATACAACATCCACTGAATCTCCCTCGTCTATTTTCCCGGTTAGACCCTCAAAAAACTCCAGTAGATTAGTCAAGCATGATTTGCCCTTAGTAAATCCATGTTGACTCGACCCAATCCTATCATTGCTATCCAAATACGCTGCTATTTCATCCTTAATAATGGACTCTAGCATCTTCCCCACCACAGATGTTAGGCTAACTGGACGATAGTTCCCCCTTTTCTCCCTCCCTCCTTTCTTAAAAAGTGGGATAACATTAGCCATTCTCCAATCCTCAGGAACTGACCCCGAATCTAAGGAACGTCGGAAAATGATCACCAATGCATCCACAATTTCTAGAGCCACCTCCTTTAGTACCCTGGGATGCAGACCATCTGGACCTGGGGATTTGTCAGTCTTCAGCCCCATCAGTCTACCCATCACCATTTCTTTCCTAATGTCAATCCACTTCAGTTCCTCTGTCACCCTCTGCCTTTTGTCCATCTTTACCTCTGGGAGATTTCTTACGTCTTCCCCCGTGAAGACAGATCCAAAGTACTTATTAAATTCGACTGCCATCTCCCTGTTTCCCGTAATAATTTCACCCGATTCGGTCTTCAAGAGCCCAACATTGTTCCTAACTAACTACTTTCCCTTCACATACCTAAAAAAGCTTTCGCTATCCTCCTTAATATTCCTGGCTAGTTTGCCTTCGTACCTCATTTTTTCTTCCCGAATTACCTTTTCAGTTAAATTCTGCTGCACCTTAAAAATTTCCCAATCTTCTATCTTCCCACTCAGCTTGGCTCTGCCATACTTCTTCCTTTTTAACACAATGCTATCTCTGACTTCCTTTGTCAGCCACGGTGGCCCCTTTCCCCTCTTTGAGTCTTTCCTTCTCTGGGGAATAAACTGATCCTGCACCTTGTGCATTATTCCCAAGAATACCTGCCATTGCTGTTCCACTGACAATTCTGCTAGGATGCCCGCCCAGTCAACTTTAGCCAGCTCCTCCCTCATGGCTCCATAGTCTCCTTTGTTAAACTGCAAAATTGATCCTTCTGGTTTGCCCTTTTCCCTCTCCAATTGCAGATAAAAACTTATCATGTTATGGTCACTACCTCCCAATGGCTCCTTTACTTTGAGTTCTCTTATCAAATCCTGCTCATTACACAGCACTAAATCCAGAATAGCCCTCTCCCTGGTCGGCTCTTGTACCAGCTGCTCCAAGAATGCATCCCGGACGCACTCTATAAACTCCCTTTCCTGGGGTCCAGTACCAACCTGATTTTCCCAGTCCACTTGCATATTGAAATCCCCCATAACTACTGTGACATTACCCTTGCCACATGTCAACATTAACTCACTATTCAGCTTGCACTCAATATCCATGCCACCGTTCGGAGGCCTGTAGATAACACCCATTAGGGTCTTTTTGCCCTTACAGTTCCTCAGTTCTATCCACACTGACTCTACTTCTCCTGATTCAATGTCCCCCCTTGCAAGGGAGTGAATCTCATTCCTCACCAACAGGGCCACCCCACCCCCTCTGCCCACCTTCCAGTCCTTACGATAGTATGTATACCCTTGAAAATTCATTTCCCAGGTCTGATCTCCCTGCAGCCATGTCTCTGTTATCCCAACAACATCATACTTACCCATTCATATCTGAGCTTCAAGCTCACCTACCTTATTCCTGACACTCCGTGCATTCAGATATAAGATTTTTAACCCATTTCTCCTCTCTCCAATCATATTAATGTTCCGAAATTGTGTAGTTCCTACCTGTCCTCTACCCTCCATCTCGCTATCCTCTCTCTCATTCTGGATCCCCTCCCCCTGCAAATTTAGTTTAAACCCCCCCGAGCAGCATTAGCAAACTTTCCTGCAAAAATGTCAGTACCCCTCCAGTTCAGGTGTAAACCGTCATGTGTATTTAGGGAGTAGAGTAGAGGGCAGAGGATGCAGCCTTGTGGGGCACCAGCGTTGAGAATAATTGTGCTGGAGGTGTTGCTGCCTATCCTCACTGATCGCGGTTTGTTGGTAATGGAAATGAATGTCCTGAATCGGTGGAACAACCACTGTCTTAGGGAGGCTTGTTTGAGCAAAGCAGATGTGGAACCACCAGAGGATGCACTACTGACACTACAGTTGGAGAACACACAACTCAACAGCAGGCCCCCAGACAATTGCAGACAATTGTCACCAGATCAGGAAGGGCAATCTGTATACCAAGTTTCTCAAGGAATTTGTATCAAAGCACAAAGACATTGGAAGTTATTTAGATTGTTTATTTTTCTTTCATCTTTTTTTTTATTAACAGAGGGATTAATATACATGTTAAATGTGATAACAATCCATGACAGTAATTGTTTCTTTAATGCTCTCATTCTCTAAGAATTGCAAAATGTGACCATTTTCAGGGTAGTGTTGCAACAGTATTTGAGTATTGAAGATACCAGAAGGAGGACTTGGAATGAAAGCAACTATTATCATGCATGCTGGCTCTGTAAATTGTCTTGTGAATAAAATACCACTGTTGATAGCCTAAATTACTGACAATTTCTTGTAACACAGAGCATGTACAAGGGAGATACAGTGACAATGTCCTTTCACTTTATAGACCCAGATCCAAATCAAGTGCATGGTGATGGGGACATCTCCATATCCCTAAAGTTTGTAAATTGAATGGTTTCAACTAGGTCATAGTGGGCATTTGCCCTAAATACAACATCTCCCTGAGCATTAATCAGCACTGAAGCTGAATTTTCATTCAGCTGAATCACAGGAAAGGCAGCAATGGGAAATGTGTGCAGAGTCAAGAAAAAATTAAGGCACATTATCAGGACGCAGTAAGCTGTCTATCTGTAAGGAAGTTAATGTAGATCTGCAAAGCTTAGTGTGTTCCACCACCAACTCTGGCATCTTTTGCTTTGCAAAACAATGGAATCCAATGGAATCTGATGTTATACTCTGTTAAGATGTGTGTTCCAGATCTTAATGAAAAAGGAAAGACTTGCCTTGACATAGCACTCTTCAAGGGCTGTGAACATCCCAGAACATTTTACAGCCGATGAAGTATGTTGGAAGCAAAATTTTTGTTGTAATGCAGGAAGTTAAACTGTTTTATTGATATTGCTTGAGAGGTCAATGTTGGCGAGGACAGCAGGAGAATCAGCTGTACTTTACGCAGTGCCACTTGATCTTTTTGCCCAATTTATAGGGCCAAAAAAAACCTAAGTTTAACATCTCATCTGAAAGGCTTCACCTCTGACTGCAGCACCTTTTAGTCATACAATGGAATCAGCCTAGACATTTGTTCTCAAGTTACTAGAATGGAGCTTGAGCCCACAGTTTCTGACTCAGAGACAGGAATGTTGCTAGCTGAGCCCTGACTGATCCTTCTTGTCCAACCTCCAGCAATTCCAGCAACTATAATAAATGTATTACATTTGGTGCAACAAACAACCTGCTGAAGGAGCTCAGTAGGTCGAACAGCATCTGTAGGGGGGAAAGGCAATGTTAAAGTTTCAGGTTGAAACCCTGAATCAGGATCCTGATGCAGGGTTTTGACCCGAAACGTTGACCATTCCTTTCCCCCGACAAATGCTGCTCGACCCGCTGAGGTCCTCCAGCAGATTGTCCGTTGTTTCAGGTTCCAGCATCTGTAGTCTCTTGTGTCTCCATATTACATTTGGTTACCTACCCACGCCAGAGGAAACAGTTCCTCCTTACTTGCTCTCTCAAAACTCCCCAATTCTGCATTACCTTCTCTAGCACAGAGAAGATCTGCCCTTAACCTTTCTCTGAGTTAAAGAGAACATCTTCCCCAGTCTTTGCAAATAATAGGTCTATCAAACCTGGCACTATCCTGGGGTGCCTCCTCCAAACCTTCGCCTTGATACTCTTCCCAAAGTGTTGTGCGGAGAATTATACACAAAGCTCCAGATGAGGCTTAATTGGTGATTAACCGTGCCTTCCTTGTTTTCCTATTAATTTCCTGTTCTTATTTGATTTATGTACTTATTCATAACTTTCAGAAATTTATGAACATGCTCCCAGCTGTCTGCTCACTCACTCTCCACAAAACCTTCCTTTTTAGGGGCAGGCACGGTAGTGTATCAGTTAGCATAATGCTTTGCAGCGCCTGCGACTCAGGTTCAATTCCGGCCACTGTCTGTAAGGAGTTTGTATGTTCTCCCCGTGTCTGAGTGGGTTTCCTCTGGGTGCTCTGGTTTCCTCCCACATTCCAAAGATATACAGGTTAGGAAGCAGTGGGCATGCTATGTTGGCACCGGAAGCATGGCGACTTGTGGGCTGCCCCCAGAACACTCAACGCAAAAGATGTATTCACTGTGTGACTAATAAAGATATCTTATCTATCTTAAATTACACTGCCTTTCCATACTTTCCTGTGGTTCTTTCTACACTCAGCACACCTGTCTGTCCATGTTATTCCTCCCCAAATGGATCACTCTGTTCACTACTATCTGTCCAATTCCCCAATTCATCCCTCATAAACTCTGATGCAAAGCTGCTCACTATTTGTTACTATGCCTATTTAATTCATATTCTAAACATTTTTAGTCCTTCACTCTTGGGTCCAATAAATTCAATTGGGTTTGGTGGTTTATTTTGAATTTTAAAAATGGTGTTTTTGAGGCTCTGTTAACTAAATGATGAGATCTGGGAACCTCAGTTACAAAGGAAAACATTTCAAGTCATGAGAACATTGACAGTGGTGAATAACATGGGACTGATTTACATTGAGTCTTGCTCTGATGAATGATCTTCATCTGGTTTTGTGAAAGGCAAATAACAATTTGATTATTTATTTTAATGTACCCTCTTCACAAAAGAGGACTTAAGACAATTTCCAGGAATAAAAGATTACTTTGCTGTAGTAATAAAATTAGGAACAAAAATCTCTTATATCTAGTCAAGCTCCTGTAGAATTGCACAGAGAGAAACAAAGCTGTGTGAAGCTCCCCCAGTACATGGACTTATCTTTTGAATTTCAAATGTTATATCATTGGAAAAACCAATATAATTGGAAGTTAAAATCACAAGATGTTTAAAACAGCTGCAGAGCCATGGATGTCAAACATCATGGTTGTGATGCTCTCTGGGTTTGAATAGCCAGCTGATGTTCACTGCTTGAATTCACACTTGGAGAAAGGTCACTTCAGCAAGGCATTAAAGCAGAGCCAACATCAGTGCAACTTCCATTCCTTGTTCGAAATAACATTCAGCACCTGAAAATTCACTCAGCATCTGCATAAGAACAACAGATAAAGTTCCAAGTGACACTCATTCTGCATAGATGCTGTTTGTTTCCCATATCACAAGCCTGTATTATTAGTTTTTAAAGTTTCAGGGTTTTCTGAATTGCAGTATAAATAATGCACCCTGGCATTCTCTATTTTGCATTCATCTGGTGAAAGATGTTAAAATAAAAGATAGGTCTGAAGCTTCACTCCCAAGAGCACAGCATTATGGAGTTGTGTTTGTAGTTTAAGTCCAAAAAGTCTGGAAGAATTATCAGATATGCTCACTTCTGGTTTTACAGGAGGTGTTCAAAGAGCTGTCAGACAATTGGCCCTTAGAAAGGGAGATAATTATTTGAATATTATAACAGTTCTACTGGCCTTCATTAAAATAGTGATTCAACTTTTAGCTAGGCTGCTGGGTTTCTTGGGTCTCATGGATCCTGAAAGCTGAAGGTAGCTGAGCAGTGATGAAGTTCATTGAGTTATTCACCTTCACAAGCTGTTTACATGCAGGGGAGAGCATGAGCTTTATTCCATCAGGAAACATACAAGCTATCCTCCAAGATAAACCCTACTCCTTCCATCCAGTGATCTGTCAGTTTCCCTGCCCTCAACTGGCATAAAACTGGCACTGCACACTCCCCCACAATGGAGTTACCTCCAGTGGTCAAAGACCTACTCCCCAAGTTCACTTACAATCTCTCTCATATCCCTAATGCCTCATCTGAGCAGAATTGAAGTCAAATGTTAGCCACAGTCTTTTCAAGTGAGCATATCAGATTCATGTCCCAGTCTTACCCCTATCCCTATGTTTGTCAGTTATTTTCAACCCCATCTGTTAGCCATGACCTCGTTAACGAGCTTCCCAAGTCTCAACGTCAGAAGAAAAGCCCAGGTCTCTATGCAGCAAATCCTGGAGAACATTCAGGTTGGGCTGCAACGTGGCAAGTGACATCTGTACCACACAAGGGGCAGGCTATGAACATCTCTAACACAGAGTATCTAACCCCATACTCTTGACATTCAACTGCATTACTGTTGTCAAGTCCTGTACGATCAACATCCTTGGGTTCACCATTGACTACAAGTGCAACTGGATCACACATGTAAATACAGTGACTATAAGAGCAGGCAGAATGTGGATATTCTATGGTGAGTGATTTACCTTTTGAAAATCCAAAACCTTTATTTCATCCAAAAAGCACGTGTCAGCAGTGTGATGAAATATTCCCCACTTGCCTCAAGCAACACTCAAGAAGCCCAACCACATTTAGAACAAAGCTTGATTGGCATCCATGCTCCATCTTAAACATTCAATTCTTCCACCAACAGTACATGATCATAGAGTCCGAAAGAGACACAACAGAAACAGGCCATTCAGCCCATTAAGTCCACGCTGACCATCAACCATCCATTTGCACTAAAACATTTTTTTATTCTTTCACATTTCTCATCAACTCCCCTCAGATTCATCCATTGAGGGGAACTTACAGTGGTCAATTAACCTGCCAACCCACATGTCTTTGGGATGTGGGAGGAAACCAGAGCACCCTAAGGAAACCCATGTGGTGGCAGGGAGAACATGCAAACTCCACGCTGACAGCACCAGAGGTCAGGATTGAACCTGGGTCTTTGACACAGTGAGGCAGCAGCTCTACCATCTGTACTACTGCGCTGCCCTAAACTGTGGCTGAATGTGTGCGTCGTACTCCGTGCACTGTGCTTACTTGCTGAAGCGTGTTCAACAGCATCTCACACAAACTCTAAGTACCTGGGCAGCGCATTGGAATGCCACCGACACAATTTCCCTCCAATTCACACAATATTCTGACTTAGAAATTTATTCTTGTTCTTTCATTGTCACTAGGTCTAAATTCTGGACATTCCTGACCGACATCATTGTGGGAGCAGATGTTCAGGAATTGGACTCATTCCCAGCTTCCCAAGGGCAATCAGGGATTGTTGGTAAATGTTGACCTTACCAGCAATGCCCACATTATGTAAATTAATAGAAAGAATGATAACTAGCACCATGGGGGTTAGGGCACTTGCTTGTTTCTCTCCAGCTACATCATGCAGTCTCCACAGGGGGTGAAAGTGTGAATGTGCCATGATATGTTTGTGTGATATTCCTGTCTTCCCTGAGTAGCCCACAGCTTGTGCAAGCTGAGAAATATGGGTGTGAGTCTTGAAACATGCCACTGAGGTTGAGATAAAGCATGCATCCGAACTGAAAGACATTGTGGTGCATAAAGCAGTGTCTGAGGTTGGTGAGTAGCACTTTAACATGCACTCACTGACCTGACTGCTCCTGTGTTGTCATTGAACTTCTTATGGCACTGCATTTAAGTCCTCAGGGAATGTCCCCTGGCATTGACGCCAAGGACTATCTGATCCTAATGCCCCCTGACCAGGTGTCCAGAAGGCACACGGTGCCCTGTGGGTACAGGACACCTCTCTTCCTACAGCCAAAAAATTTTGGCCCACTCAGGTGCTCTTCCAGCTGCGCCATTCCTTACATTTTCCAAAATTGGTCTCAATGACTGCCGGCATGTGTTTCAGCAACCCCTCTAAGAAGTATAGTCTAGCTTGAAGCAGTCCATACTAGCTTTAACCAGTGCTAGCTACTGGATCCTGGACGCCGGATCCTTATTGAAGCTCCCAGTCGATGAGCAGTGCCACAATCATGTAACAAGCACAGTTTAATCACACGTTGTGCCTATGGGCATCCCAGTGCCTATATACAGGGCTATTTTAATCTCTTATTAATTTCATCAAAAGCATTGTATAACTTTAACAGTTTTATAAATGTTGTAGTCAACAGCACAGCCCAGTTGATGTTGGATTTTTTTTTTGCAATGTACAGAGCATTTTAATTTCTGAAATTTCCTGAAATTAATTTTGGAGCAACTATCAGTCAAGGTAGATCAGACAGTGGTCTTAAAAAAACTGAATGAACCAATGCAAGGAGGTACTGTTTGCTACAACATTTAAGTTCATTTAAGAAATTTATTACAGAATCTAAAATGTAGTAATAGTTTGCGGCCTTTTAATTTCTGAATCCAAAATGCTACATATCTTTACTGTACATGTGAGGAAGAATAGGTTATAGGGAAATAATTAGGGGGTTGGGTTTAAAGGAGAGCCAGCATGTACTGGAAAATCAAAAAACTACGGAGGCTGGAAATCTGAAATCAAAACAGAAAATGCTGGAAACACCCAGAATCCACGGGAAGAGAAACGGTTACTGTTCCAGGTCTGGGAGCCTTCAGGTTGTTCTAATGAAGGATCTCAGACCTGAAATGGTAACCATTTTACTTTCCATGGTCACCCCCTGACCAGTTGAATATTTTCAGCATTTTCTGTTTATATACTAGTATAAACTGAATGGACCAAATGACCTCCTTCTGTGTCATAAGGAAATATGAGATAAAATGAGATAAACAAAATAGGAAAATGAGGTTTGACATATAGAATGCAGAGACGGAATTAAAAGCATAGCAGAGTCACCACTCCCTAAAATATTATATAATTAATCAGATTATTTTATGCCACTAGTAGTATGCTGTGCATCAGTGCAGCATAAACAACTCTATCTGACAATAATCAAGTTTAACAACTTTCTTGTATACTGTCTGTGTCTACAGATTGCTTATTCATGTGGAAGAGTGTACACCCAGTCTCTTTTCTCAGTTTTCTTTCTCTTTGTGGGTTAGTGGAGCTATTATGGCATCTGCAAATGGCTTCTCAAATGACATTTGCTGACATTCAAGGAACTGCATTTATCAGCAATGGATGCACCAAGCTGAGCTCACCTCCGTGAATGAAATTCATTTTTATTTTTTTTCCTTCTTCTGAACAGCCACCCTTCACAAAATTGATGCCCTACAAATGGTAAATGGCAAGGTGATGCACATTGCAGCAGCTGCATTGAAATGTCACTGTGCAAATCTTTAATGGGCTAAGTGTAGCCTTTCGGGTTGCAACTTGTCAGGATATGAGAGATTCAGACGCTCTTCTATCTGTCGCCTCCATTCCACACAAACGTATAACCTCAGGCTGTGACTTAGCTTTAAAACAACCCATCAATCCATACATTAACAAGTCAGCTTCTTCTATCACTGAATTCATTGCAGCTTCTGTCAAATGAAATGAATCAATAACTTTGCTGGCATTCAGAATGGCAGAATCCAGCTTGAAACAAACACAGGTAGATACACATATGGATCTGGATAGAGATTTATCGGCACTTAGTTGTGTCTGCACTCAAACTAATAACACTGTCAGTAACTGACTTCTGATAGTTGTATTTTTATTTGGTACCTTTCACTGAATGATGGGTTGAAAAGTGGAACATGAAATCTGATTGACACAATAAGACAAAGGAACAAATTGAGAGCACCTTCAGCAAGAAAGCAGGGGCAACATTCAGACTGGCTGAGCTGGCTGCTGGAAGCAAACCTGCCTCTCATCCATCACCAGCTCTGACCAGAGTACAACAAAAGATAAACACCTGAGCAGGGAAGAGTCTGAAAAGATGTAATGTGAAACTTTCACATCCCTTCACAATGGCACACAGATCTCTGCTGCAAATTTCCTTAATTCTAAATTACATAGACAATATCAGAAAAGATGGCTGAGTATCAGAAAAATCACAGAATTGTCAAAATCAGAGTAAATGCTGTTTTCCAGTCATTAAGCAAATTGTTTTCTACTGTATCTTTTTCGCTAATTGCTCGGAGCTTAAAGAAGAGTATCAGTAAACAAAAATACTTAACATTTGTCCAGTGCTTTTAGCAGAGCAAGACTTCAAAGAGGTTTCACAGGATTACTGCAGAGATATCAGGGTAAATGACCATGTTCAAAAGAATGTCTTAAAGAACAAAGAACTGGAGAGGTAGAGAAAGATAGAGAAGAACTCTAAAATCATAACATAAATTTCATAAAATTAATTTTTGAACAGATTGTTCTTCCAAGGTAATTAATCCTGGCGTTGCCAGTACTGAACACCAACTTCAAATGCGAGACCAAGATCTCCAAACTTTCTTGAGAAAATTTTCTGGGAAAAGGTCTGGCAACAAGTGTGCCTAAAGGGGAGAGGAGGAAAAAGCAATGATGATACATGATGTCTGACAACAAAGTATTTGGACCCTCTAAGGGAACTTCTTCACTGAGAGGTAAAATGGGAGGAGACTAGCCTGAACACACAGAGACATGTTGAAGGGTTAAAATTGTAAATTAACTGGTACTGGTAAAGGGCTGATCAAGGAGCATATCACAGAATCACAGCAAGATCATGATGGAAAATTGTTCATAAGTTTCCATGATTTCACAAAATAGCAATCCTGTGATGAAATCAAGTCATCCTCTGTGATGTTCCTTTCTGGGGGGAGTTCAGATGGCACAGTGGCACAGTGGCTGATTTTAATGACTTGACATTATAGGCATAGTACTGAAACCACATGCTTAGAGCACACACCCCAGAAAATTGAGCTTTAACAAGTCCAGTGTGAAACCGAACTATGCAATTCCAGATGGCCCAAGTTAATTATTCGTCTGTATTATTTACCTGATAGTTTTGGTCACCACACTTCAGGAAAGGTGTGATTAAGCTGAGGGGGTGTAGAAAAGATTTCCAAGCATGTTACCTGCAATGAAGAGCTTGAGCTATAAGGAGAGATTGGATAGGCTGGGTCTGTTTTCCCTGGAGCAAAGGAGGCTCAGAGGTGTCATGATCGAGGTATATGAGAAGCATGGATAGGGTAAATTTGTTTCCCATAGTAGGGATACCTAACTAGAGGGCATAGGTTTAAGGTGAGAGGGAGGGTGTTTAATGAGGATCTGAGGAGTAAATTTGTCACACAAAGAATAGTTGGCATCTGGATTGAGCTGCCAGAAGAAGTGGTGGAGGCAGGAACAGTAACAACATTTAAGAGGCATCTGGACAGGTACTTGAATGCATGGAATTAATACATGCAACTTCGATTAGTATGGATAGGTATGATAGCATAGATGTGATGGGCCAAAGGGCCTGTTTCTATGCTGTGCAATTCTATGACTCTATTCACTGATAGGTATAAGGGAGTTGGCTTCGGTAATCCTGGGTTAGGAAGGCTGTGGCAAAAAAAAAGGTTGATTACTGGTTTTAGTAACTGATCACATGGGAAAATCCATTTGTGTGGATGAGGACAGTGTTAGGACAGGCAGTGATATCCCTAATGGGGGCATAGTCCGCCATCACACTAAGGAGTTTCATGAAGTACAGAGAGCTAATAATGCTTCTGGAGCTATGCTTCATTGCAAATGAGACTTCAAGAGAGTCTGGGAGAAAACTGAAGAATAACCTGAAGTTTCCACATGAGTGAGTAATATACTCATTTTTCATAAAGCAAAATGCAGATGCTAAAAATTTGAAATATAAGCAAATAGTGGAAATAATTGGCAGGTCAGGCAGCATCTGTGAAGAGAGCAAGAGTTAACAGTTCCAGTCATGGCCTCGTATCAGAACTAGGAACAATTAGAAATCAAACATGCTTTAAGTTGCAGAGTGCAGGGAGACATAGAGAGAACAAAGGGAATGCTTGTGATTGGATGCAGGACAAGAGAGAATGACTCAGGCATGGTAGTGTAGCAGTTAGTGTAACGCTATTACAGCGCCAGTGACCCGGGTTCAATTCCGGCCACTGTCTGTAAGGAGTTTCTACGTTCTCCCCGTGCCTGCCTGAGTGCTCCGGTTTCCTCCCATATTCCAAAGACAATACGGGTTAGGATGTTGTGGGCATGCTATGTTGGCGCTGGAAGCGTGGCAACACTTGTGGGCTGCCCCCAGAACATCCTACGCAAAAGATGTATTTTACTGTGTGTTTTGATATACATGTGACTAATAAAGATATCTTGTCTCTTATCTTATAATGATGTGATATCATCTGGGAGGGTGGTAGATCTGTCAGAAGGAGATGTAAATAGAAGGAGGCAAGAAAGACAAAGAAAAGGAACGGTGCTGGAACAAAACATTGCACATGCTGGACGTATTCATCAGATGCATCAACAACTGTGCAAAGTCAATAAGACAGATTGATGACCTTTCCTCAGAATGGTCTGTCCCTGATAAAAGCTGGGAAAGACTGGATATCTGAAATTGTTAAATTCAGTGTTGAGTCCTGAGGGCTGTAATGCATCTAGTGAGAAGATGAGATGTTGTTCCTCAAATTTACATTGGACTTCATTGAAACAGTGTAGGGGGATAAAGACAGAAAGATCAGAATGGGTGTGGGATGAAAAACTAATAATGACAGGCAACAAGAAGGTGAGGGATATATTTGCAGACTGATATTCTGCATACGGTCACCCTATCTGCCTTGGTTTCTCAAAGGTAAAGACTACATCATGAGTACTAAATTGGAAGAAACAGAAGTGCTTCATCTGAAAGGAGCGTTTGGGTCTCTGGATGGTGGGGTACATGCTGCATCTCCTGCAGCTGAATGGGAAGGTGCTGTGAGAAGAGTCAGTGTCAGGGGAGACAGAAGAGTGAGTTGCAGAGGGAAAAGTGCTCACAGAAGATTGAAGGAGAAGGGAGAGAAAGATGTATCTGGTGGTAGTATAATATTGAAGGTGGCAGAAATTACGGAGGGTGATCTGTTAAATGTAAAGGATGGTGCAGTGGAAGGTGAGGACAGAGAGAATACTATTCTTGTCCTGGGTGGGAGGAGAGGGGCTGAGAGCAAAAGTGTAGGCAATGGAACAGATGTGGTTGAGAGCTGGTGGAAAGCAGAGTTAAAGATAAAGGAAGGCATTTCAGAAGTACAGGTATGGTGTCATCATTAGAACAGCTAGGATAGAGCTAGAGAAACTGGGAGAATGTAGTCCTTGTTTGTTTATTTATCCTTGGATGTTGGCAATACTGGTAAGTACGATTGCGTCAATACCCAATCCTAACTATCTTGAGAAGGTAGTATTTGGACTTCTTAACTCACTGATGGTTCTCCCAAAATGGTGATAGGTCAGGAATTGCTGGACTTTGATCCAGAAATTGAAGGAATTGTGGCACGTGTGTGACTTGATGAGAAATTTGATCCAAAGTTCTTACTGACCTTCTCAATAGCAGAGTCCACAGGAATGTAGCAAAGTCTTAGTGAGTTTCTGCACAAGGTGGCTTGAATACCACCTACAGTTTCCCCTACATGTCACACACCAGCCTGATCTGGAAATATATAAACTTTTGTCCATTGTTGCTGAATCTAAATCCCAGAAGTCTGAATTCAACAACATTGTGGGAGTTAGAGCAAAAGACAATCTGCTGGAGGAACTGAACGGGTCAGGCAGCATCTGTGGGGGAAAATAAATTGTCGACATTTCTGGTCAAAACCCTGCATCAGGACGTACCTCCAACAGAAGGACTATATCAGTTCAAGATCGTGGCTCACCCATCAGCTCCTCAATGACATACAGTGATGGATAATAAATGCTGACCTTGCCACTGATACCCATGTTCCATAAGATGCATCAATTAAAAATAAACTAATGCCAACAGTGGCACAGATTTGTGCCCTAATCCAGAGAGCTGAGTGTTAAATTTTAGGATGACATTCCAATTCAAGTACTGAGATAGTGCTATGCTACTGAAGGTGGAACATTTCAGATGAGGTCAACATTTATTCCTTGACCAATATCAATTAAAAGAAATTAACCATCATAAGAACGTAAGAGATAGGAGCAGGATTTAAGTTCATGGCTGATCTTCTCCCTCAGCCCCATTTTCCTTCACTCTTCTATATTCTTTAATTGTCTAACTATCCAGAACTCAATCAACTTCAGTTTTGAATAGACTTAATGAGTGAGTCTCCACAGCTCTGCAGGGTAGGGGATTCCAAAGATTCACCATCCTCCAAGTGAAGAAATTTCTTCTCATCACAGACCTAAATAGCCAACCCCTTATTCTCAGAGAATGACTCCCGAAGGGAAACTTCTTCCCTGTATCCAGTTTGTTCAGCCCTGTATGAACTTCTTTAAGTTTCTGTAAGATCATCTCTCTTTCTTCCAAACCGAATGCAGGCCTAGTCCAGACAATTCATCCTCCTACAGCCCAGCAATTAATTTGGTAACTCTTCGTCTTACATTTATACACTTGCCCTTCTGAAACCATTCAGGAGTGTCAGTCTTATCCGATCTTTCTGCCCCTAACATAGGATGCTGAAGCTAATTGCAGCTTAGCTGCTATCAGCAAGGATCAAATGATCAAATTGCGGGCTTTCCTGGGATAAGTGGTTGAACAGGCATGAACATAAAGTAAGAAAAAAATCATCAAATTACTCCACAGGTCAGGGAGCATCTGTGGAGAAAAATAGAGTTAATGTTTCTGGCTGAGGAAACCCTTCCAGTTTTGATGAAACAATAACTCTGTTTTCTGTCCACAGATGCTGCTGGACCCACCGCTTTCCAGCATTCTAGAACTTTCTATTTTCATTTCAGCTTTCCATGATCCACAGTAATTTGGTTTGGTAGTTGAGGAGCATAAAACATTTTAGGAGAATTCATCAACAATACAGTTCAATCTATGTCACAAAATACATCACTCAATACAAAGAAGCAAAAGTGAGATGAAATACAGCTTTATATCATCTGGAATCTAAGGACAAGCCAGGGTAGCCCCAACACAACAGAATGCTTGTTCAATTGTTTCCAACAAGATCAAGCTAAAAAAGTGCAATTGCTTCACGCGCCCATACACATTACCATGTTCACAGACTGTGGAGAAAGATCCCAAAAGGTAAACATGGAAGTGTTCAGATCAGTGCAACCACAGATATAATACCTGACAACTCAGCAGGGTGCAAGCAATGGAATGGATGATGTTGGCTCACTCTTCACGTATTCCACAATGTTATCTCCAGAGATGGTAATCCAGCATCAAAGCCAAAGATTCCCTTCACTTCCACTCCCAAAATATGCATCAATATTTGTCTGACCTTTCACATGTATTGTCTTCATCTTAATTTCATTTACCAAATGTTGCAATTTTATGGACAAGCCAAGAATTCCAGCATGAACAAAGTGCTGACATGGTTAAATTTGTAATCACATTATGAATTGTGAACCTCAAATGTATGCTTATTAATATGATTATATTATTCCTATTGTTTTTTGTGAACCTGCCATCACTAGTTATTAAATATTTACTTTTCACTCCAGCTTCAAATTAGAGAGACCCTGTTGAAATGAGATTAACAGAATCAAAAGCCCATTCACCGTAACTTATATAAAATGCAAACAAATTAGTCAGAAAAATGCTGTAATTAGGAAGGAAAATGTAAGCTTAGCACTACATAAAAGTTACGACATGAAAGAGAATTCTTATGGAACAGTTGTAAATTTAATTTTGTTAGGTAGTATTTAAAGATTAAAGTAGAATACAAAAAGGGTTTTATTTGCCTTGCCTATTCTGTGCTATGGAGGTCATGATTCCCATGTGTGTGAAGTGAGAAGATGTAATTTCTTAATAGGAAACAAAAAGATGCTGAGTGCTACCTCTGGTAAACCATTTGCCTCTGCACTGCATATTAGCATCTGAAATTTGTATGTGAAGTGGAAGCATCTCATTTCTTGCATTCTATTATCGCAATACAGACGGCATGAACAAAAAAATTCTTAAAAATCCATAAATTAAGCACAAAGTTCTGGGAAGTGCATTCTCAATTCACTTTGAGAGACTAATGCATCTCATTTACTTTGTTGTTATTCCCCCGAGTTATCTGTGTCATGCAGACTGGTCTTGTATGTCATGTTAACTGTCTATTGAAAAATTCGGAGTGTGCTGGCAACAGTGCCCTAAGGTAGGACACATAAACTAGGTAGGAAGAACATGAAAAATTCATAATTCTTACATTTTTTTGTCTCCTGGATATTTTAATTCCAGCAGGAAAGGAACCTATGTCAGGCAAAAGCTGCAGCAATAATTAAACTGATATGGTATTTGAAATCGCCTGGAACCTGCTGCAGTTGTCATATGCTTCTTTCTCCATACTTTAAACTATTTGAAAATCAATTATCTCAAGAAACCAGCTGTAAGGACCATGTGCCAGCCACTTACTCCTGAAGTGAATAAGTTATTTGAAATTCATTATTAGAGTGAACAACTCTCAAAGATTTGAAGCAATATTCAAAGGGCCCCGAGTCTATTTCTCGTACTCATTTTTGCGTGAGATTTTTTTTGACAGGCATTGCTGTCCTTCATCGTCAGTTCAAATTGCAAGTTTTTATGCAAATAGCAGAGGATCTACAGATTTTCAAGTAATTGGACCTAAAGAAAATCATCCTGCAACTGTCAGAATGCTGTGTATTAATGGTGCTTTGCATCTAATGACAAATTTGCCTTCTGATTTACCCAGAGTGACAGGCATAGGGTAAAAGCAGGGTGGGGAGGACATTCAACACTGAAAATACTGTTTGTGTGTCAAGGATGTTAGCGACCTGGAGTGGTGATAGGCACTGGTGTGTACAGGATCTGAAATTGAGTTGATGTGATGTCATTCTGACTCTGCTATAACCTGGTAATCTCTTGCCAAGACTTCATGTGTGATCAGTCAGCTTGGAGAGGACGGAAAGCCTTATCAGCCACATTTCATGTCATCCCTGTCAACTTAAGCAACATGGGGAAGGAATTTAAGATGAGGTGTCACATCTTCACATCAAATCCTATTGTGCCATCACCTGCAACTCTGAAGAGTCTTTCCAGAAAAAAATATATAGAAGGAAAAATATCAGCATTTGACATTTTCCTGTGTAATACCAGCTCCAAGCAAGGATTTTTCCGTTTAAGGATTTCCTCTAATTATGCTGCTTCTGCATTTTCCAGTCTGGCTAAATTGATAAAATTGGCAATAAAAGGCTGTCTTCTGAGTGTGTTGGCACCATCATTGAAAGAAAGTGGCTAATTTTATTTCGCTTCCAATTTTTTTTTTGCATTTTCTTCTGATGACTTACAGTTCCACAGAGACCTGCAAACCTCAGCATCTGATCCAAATGAACATTATTCACATGTGAACAACACAATAAGCAATGACTGGCTATTCAACTACAGCAGGCATCACAGCCAAGCCTAACCATGCCCTCACTACTAACACATACATTGAGTGGCATCAGAAGTTGGTTACCTGAATAAGGTTAAAGGTGAGTTGAAATATCCTCAATCTAATTTAAAGGCAGCATGCCTTAATGCCATCTGTCACCTGGACCAGTGACATGGAAACCTTACTGAAGCTGCTTTGATTGGATAAGTTCCACACTAGGCTGAGTACTTACTGAATGAGGATTCACAGGAAAATGTATCCGATGTTTTTCCATGGTTAGGAGAATTTCTAATTGAACCCTGCTTCATTTGGAAAGAGGCAAACTGATTAACAGCAACAATGAGACTGTGAATATAAATTTGCAGCATGATTTACAACATCATTTTGGCAAATACAGATAGCTGCAGTTGGTTTTCATTTTTATTTGCTAAAGAGGCTTACTGAAATATTCTAATCATTTTTTATTTGACTTTTATACCTTTGCTGATGATATTAGAAAATGTTGGTGTCAGAAATAGACAGAAAGCTCTCAACAAGACTGTCTTTGGAAAGCATTTCTAATCACTGTGTTAGAGTGAAGAGATGTTTTATTGGAAAGGAAGCCATCAGCAATACATTTTTTATCAAAGGTCACAATATACCAAGAAATGTCATAGTAATAGTGGCAAATGGCTATAATGCATGAGTTTCAGCTACTAAGGTACTTACTTAAAAATAGGCAATCCAGCAGCTAATAATATCACAGCCTTTAGTGCTATTGGTGTTATAAATTAACACTTTAGGAACTGCATCAGTGTTTACAGTTTGTCAAAACAACTCACATTAAGGAATGCTGTGTTCTTAAAATGTAGTATATGAGGAGCAATGTGCACTGGGTTTACATTCATCAGATTAAAGTTGGCTTGAAATAATATCAACTTAATTTAAAAGCCGTATACCCCAATGCAAATGTATTCCATCTGAAAATTAATCCAGTAAAATAAGATGCTAAGGTGCTTATGTTTTTCATTGGTCAAATTTATTTCACACACAAAAATAGGTTTATGCATACTTAGAACATCACTCCTATTCAGATTTCAGACTGGATATTTTCAGCAATATATTTATTCTGGACCTGCATTTATATAGTGCACTTCATAACCTCAGGACATCGTAACAAGACTCACAGGCAATAAAGTACATTTGTAGCGTTGTTACTGATGTACTGAAGGACATGAGACACATCAACCTTCCACAAATAACAATGAAATAACAATAATATCATCTGCTAAAGGTTTTGAATAAGAGATAAACATTGTCCAGGAGACCTCACCCATTCTTCTTCAAAATGAAACCACGCTGTTTTACATTCACCTAAGAAGTCAGGTAGACAGGGCTTTGACTTAATGTCTCATTTTACAGGTGGCATCTCTCATGGTGTAGCACTCCCTCAGTGTTGGATTGAAGTGTAACTGTGACTATGTGCTCAATTTACCAAAGTAGAGTTTGAACTCACAACATTCTGGACTAAATAATGAAAAAAAACATGAGCTCATTGAGATGACTTTTAAAAAGCTTTAGTTCAGTAACAAATTGGTATGATTACATTCTTAGGACCGGTATTCAGACCTTAGTTAAAAGTAAAAGTTATAAAGATTTTGGCGTAATTTTAAAACCTATATTTGCTTTTTCCAACCTAAGGTGGTGCGCAATGGCATAGTGACCTAATGTAATACCTGCTACTGTTCCATATGTACAGTTGAGGAAAATAACAAATTTGATCCTTGACCCAAAACTGCAACAACCTATCTCAGCTATGACCTAAATCAGCTGAATTCATTGAATGTTAGAATAATGGAAATGTTATGGTGCAGAAGGAGGCCATTTTCTCATCAGGTTCATGCCAGTTCTTTGCAAAGCAATTCAACCTCCCCCACGCCACCACCACCTCCTGTAGCCTATCAAACTGTTTTCCCTCATGTCCCATAAAATACGGATTTGAAAACTTTGAGTCCCTTTTTTCACCACTCTTACGAACCGTGACTTCCAGATCATAATACTTCTTGCTTAAAAAGGTTTTGCCCCATTTTCTCCCCCCCCCCATATCTTTTGCTCATCATTACTAATATGCAGTACCCTGGGCCTTGAACTATCTTATAACAAAAACAGCCTCTCAAACTTCTTTTCTCCAAGGAGATTAATTCAGCCTCCCCCTTTGGTTTTATAGTCAGAATCCCTCATCCCTGGAATCATACAAGTAAATCTTTTCCGCACCTGTTCTAGGACTTTTACCTCTGTCTAAAGTATGTTGAACAGAATGGGATACAGAAACTCAGTTCTGACCTAATCAGTGTTTTATAAAGGTTCAACACAACCTTTTTGCTTTTGTATATGTCCCTTTACTTATAAGCCAAGGATACCATGTGCTTTACCAACCATCCTTTCAACACCTCCCACCACTCTTAAAGAAACATGCCCAATATCCATCCTATCCTTCTGTCTCCCATGTCTTTTTACATATGCAGTTGATCTGCTATTTTTCTGCCAGGAGACATCAAATCTAGAATGGTGCTAAGAGGAACTTATCACTTTTTGATCATCTTTCCAAATTTTTCATTTCCCCATCTTAAATGAATTCTCTATACCTTCATGAATGTCTTCACAACTTAAGCATCTGGCAACATGATTGGAACAAATGGATAAAGGGCTACTAGCTAATTCTTGTAAGTTGATGGATTCATCCTGAAGCATTCAAAAAATCAACTTTCCCTGCTCAATAAGTGATAAAGCATTGCAGCTTCAAAATTTGTATCATCAGGCAAATTTATTAGCTAACAATGAATATGAATATTCAACACAATAGAACATGTATATATATTTGCACTGGAAATTACAGCTGCCCCCTCAAAAGGGAAAAACAAAATGTGGCGAATAATCTAAGTGAAAATCTGCACCTCTGCAAGCCACTATTTTGTCCTCCTTCTTCCTCATTGAGCTACAACAGCTGCCTGCTTCTCAAAGAAGATCTCGGTTGTTCGTTTTAATGGTACTCTGAAGACAATTGGTAGTTTGGCAGTTACTGTAACTCTTGATCTGTTGCAAAGAATCAGTTGAGGTTCACAAAATAACAGGTTGTTATCATCATAATTGTGTTAATTACGAAGTCTGTATACAAAGTCATCTTATCTTTGAAAATTGTATGCCAGACTTCCGTTAGAATCTGTTACCGGAGAGACAATAACAACAAATTTGACAACACACGTTTTGAAAAGAAGTTTGAACTGGGTGGTAATTTAAAAATAAATCTTGTGCATTGTGCTGGGTTTAAAAGGACAGCATTCAGACTAGAGAGAAGGGAATTATTTCACATTTGTTACCGGGATATTGTTTGCTTTGTCATCCTGCATTTAGAACATAGAACATTACGGCACCGTACAGACTCTACAGCCCACAATGTTGTGCCGACCTTTTAGCCTACTCTAAGATCTACCTAACCCTTCCCTCCCACATACCCCTCCATTTTTCTATCATCCATGTGCCTATCTAAGAGTCGCTTAGATGTCCCTAATGTATCTGCCTCTACCAGCACCCCTGGCAGTGCATTCCACACACCCATCACTCTCTGTGTAAAAAAAACTTTCCTCTGATATCCCCCCTGTATTTTCTTAAAATTATGCCCCCTCGTGTTAGCCATTTCCGCCCTGGGAAAAAGTCTCAGGCTGTCCACTCAGTCTATTCCTCTAATCATCTTGTACACCTCTATCAGGTCACCTCTCATCCTCCTTTGCTTAAAGAGAAAAGCCCCAGCTCACTCAACCTATCCTCATAACATATGCTCTCCAATCCAGGTAGCATCCTGGTATATCTCCTCTGCACCCTTTCTAAAGCTTCCACATCCTTCCTATAGTGAACACAATATTCTAAGTGTGGTCTAACCAGGGTCTTATAGAGATACTACATTACCTCGCGGCTCTTGAACTCAATTCCTCGACTAATGAAGGTCACGCCATATGCCTTCTTAGCCACCCTATCAACTTGCGCAGCAACTTTGAGGGATCTATGGGCTTGGACCTCAAGATCCCTTTGTTTCTCCACACTGTTAAGAATCCTGCCATTAACGCTGTGCTCTGCCTTCAAATTCAACCTTCCAAAGTGAATCACTTCACATTTTTCAGGGCTGAACTCCATCTGCCACTTCACAGTCCAGATTTGCATCCTATCAATGTCCCATTGTAACCCTTGACAAACTTCTACACTATCCACAACACCATCAATCTTCGCGTCATTTGCAAACTTACTAACACACCCTTCCACATCCTCATTCAAGTCATTTAAAAAAATCACAAAGAGCAGGGGTCCCAGAACAGATCCCTGCGGAACACCACTGGTCACCGACCTTCAGGCAGAATATGCTTCATCTACAACCACCCTCTGCCTTCTATGGGCAAGCCAATTCCCAATCCACACAGCCAAGTTTCCCTGCATCCCATGCCTCCCGACCTTCTGAATAAGCCTATCATGGGGAACCTTATCAAATGCCATACTAAGGTCTTGTAACTCTCCAGAGCCCTGTCTGATCCTTGCTTCCTGAACCTTAAGTAAGCTTCTTTCTTCCTCTTTATTGGATATTCCACATCTCTTGTCAACCATGGTTCCTTCACCCTACCATCCTTTTACTGCCTCAATCGGACAAACCTATCCAGAACCCCCTGCAGGTGATCTCTAAACAACCTCCACATTTCCATTGTGGATTTCCCTGAGAACATCTGCTCCCAATTTGCACACCCAAGTTCCTGCCTAATGGCATCATCATTCTCCCTCCCCCAATTAAATACTTTCCCATACCATCTGTTCCTATCCTCTCCAAGGCAAGAGTAAAGGTCAGGGAGTTGTGGTCACTGTCTCTGAAATGCTCACCCACCAAGAGATCTGACACCTGACCAGGTTCATTGCCTAGTACCAGATCCAGAATGGCCTCTCCTCTAGGCGGCCTGTCTACATATTGTGTCAGGAATCCTTCCTGGACACACCTAACAAATTCCACCCCATCCAAACCTTTTGCACTAAGGAGGTACCAATCATTATTAGGGAAGTTGAAATCACCCATGACAACAACCCTGTTATTTTTGCACCTCTCCAAAATCTGCCTCCCGATCTGTTCCTCAGTGTCTCTGTTGCTATGGGGGGGGGGGGGGTCTACAGAATGCTCCCAAGAGAGTGATTGCTCCCTTCCTGTTTCTGACCTCCATCCACACTGACTCAGTAGACAATCCCTCCAGAACACCTTCCCTTTCTGCAGCTGTAATACTGTCCCTGATCAGCAAAGCCACTCCCCCACCTCTTTTACATTCTCCCGTCCCTTTCGAAACATATAAACCCTAAAATATCCAGCAGCCATTCCTGCCCTTGTGAGAGCCAAGTCTCTGTACTGGCCACAACATCGTATTTCCATGAACTGACCCATGATTTAAGCTCATCACCCTTGCTCCTGATACTTCTTGCATTAAAATAAACACACTTCAACACATCCAACCGACTGCAATTTTGCCCAATCAAATGCCTATCCTTCCTCACAGTCTCTCTACACGCTGCATCAGCCTGTACACCAACTGCCCCATCCTCTAACCTATCACTCGGTTCCCATCCCCCTGCCAAACTAGTTTATTGGGAAATGGGGAGGTTGTGGTGGCAGATCAGAGGGAAATCAACTGTAATAGTGGAAAAGATTTAAGGGCCTGAATGGTTTCTTCCTGGTCCTAATATGTATGTCCATGTGGAATCGGATACTGTTTCCACTCCTAATCATGACTCAGTGACTCAAGCTGGAAGGTGCATTTGTATGCATTTAGAATAAACACATTACTTATCTTTCTCTGATCTTTCAAATCTTTCTTGCCTCTACTTCCTCAGGAGGCTAAAGAAATTTGGCATGTCACTGTTGACCCTCACCAATTTTTATTGATGCACTATAGAAAGCATCCTATCTGGATGCATCATGGCTTGGTATGGCAATTGCTCTGCCCAACACCGCAAGAAACTGCAGAGAGTTGCAGACACAGCTCAGTGCAGCATGAAAACCAGCCTCCTCTCCATTGACTCTTTCTACACCTCTTGCTACCTCGGTAAAGCAGCCAACATAATCAAAGACCCCACCCACCATGAACATTCTCACTTCTCCCACCTCCTGTCGGACAGAAGATATAAAAGCCTGAAAGCACGTACCAGCAGGCTCAAGCACAGCTTCTACCCGCTGTCATAAGACTACTGAACAGTCCCCTTGTATGATAAGATGGACTCTTGACCTCACAATCTACCTTGTCATAGCCTTTCACCTTATTGTCTGCCTACACTGCACTTTCTCTGTAACTGTAACACTTTATTCTGCATTCTGCTATTGCTTTTCTCTTGTACTACCTCAATGTACTGATGTGATGAAATGATCTGTATTTATGGCATGCAAAACAAGTTTTCACTGTACCTCGGTACATGTGACAATAATAAACCAATTTAGCAATTTTATAGCTTAGCTGTGAAACTCTACATGGCCAAACAGTTTGCTAACACAAAAAAAATTGCTGGAAATACTCAGCAGGTCAAGCAGCATCTGTGGAAAGATTTCAGGCCAATGAATTTTCATCATCTGACATCACTCAGAGTCTTGGTTCATACATTTTACAAGCTTGCAAGGTGAAAGAGGCAATTATCATCTCGAGAAATATTTCCTAGCATTAGGCGCTTAAGAGGAGAAAAGGAGAGAATTAGAAACAAATTGTGAATACTATTGACGTCTGGAGGTGGTTCAAGTTCTATCGCAATGATTGTTACAAATTATTTATAGCTGTTGATCAACCTCACTACAGTACAGGCTCAATAACTTTTCTACAGCAGTTCCCTGGTGTTATTGTCAATAGTCACTGCTTCACAAATATAATGAAGGGAAAACAGGATGAAAAAAAACAGAGACACAAAGACATCTTTTCTTCTTCATAATTTGATGTTACAATTGAATTTTCGAAAAAAAAAGTTAATCCTCCCTTTTTAAGTTATACTTCATGAATTTTTACTTAATTGGAAACTTGGGTGAAAGGTCAATCCTAATAGCATAGGCTTTGACTTAGGTTTAAAAGAGTAGGAAATACGTTCAGAAGCAGTGGCTATATGGTGCCAATTGCTGGTTTTAAAAGCACACAGATTGCAGGAGGAAAGGAAAACTGAGAGAGGTAGGAGATTTCACAGTTTCTGAGGCCCTGGAATATAATGAGTTTGAATAGGAAGCAGTCCAATGCTCTGAAGAGGTGACTCTATGAACCATTGCTCCCAGTGGGGGGCGGCACTTGCAAGAGGTGAATCTCGGGAAACAGCAGACACACAGGCTCTGATTTTCATGATACGCTCCTTGTAGTAACAGATCACAGCATCATTTTGATTTCAATACAATGAGCATGCTGGGAGAGCACAGTAAAAGGAACAGAAGAGGAAAGATCAGTGAATCACTAACCATTGTAATGTTGATAAAATAGAGGAACACCAGAAAGGCTGTGACTGCATGTAAGAGAGATCAAGATTAGATGTAAGAGGATTGCCAACTACATTAAAAAAAATGTTTCTCTTGTATTCTTTCCAAGAATTTGAGGTCAATATAAGAAGAGCATTTGCAGGGTCTAAAATGGTAAATATTAACTCCCCCAGCTAACAGAAATGGATCAGTAGGGGGTTGCATTGACAGACATACCATCCTACGCCCTGCTTAATTTTTGTCTGCCATCATTAATAACCGTACAATTTCCTTCGATACAGTTGCCAGACCAGACAAGAGCCTCAATACTACTTGGAATTCCTACCTTGTCACGGTATTAGGATACCTTTGCAATTTTAACCTACAGTGTTTTCGATTTCTGCAGGAAAGTTGACTCAGAGTTTGCTGTTTTCTATAATTATTCCAGTTTTATATTCACAACAAACTCAGAACTTCTTTTTGTTCATTCACAGAATGTGAGCAAAGCCAACATTTCCTACCCATCCTGAAATGTTGACAGTTTCTCTTCCAATGGATGCTGTCTGGCTTGCTAGGTGCCTCCTGCATTTTCTGTTTAGAATTACATAAGAAGTCAGTAAAGATATGCTTTCATTTACTGAACAAGCTGGTTTTTTACTGCATTACATTGCCTTTACCAACGCTAACTTCTAAATTATTTAATTAATTGAATTTAAATTTCGCAACAGTCAAGGTGAGATACTATCATTGATAGAAGCATCTGGATTGCTTGTTCAGTGACCACCTATTTGATATGTTATCATGTCTGTGATGCTTTGTATTTCAGCTTGGGTACATAAACAGCAGGAACGGAGGCAGCAGTAGGATTAGGAGACAACAAGGAACAGCACAAGAGCCTCTCAGGAGACCATATGCGAGAGGACACAGAGGTTCTACAGGCTAAAGAGTCCATCAGCCTCCTGCAGCAAGATCCACCTCTGAATGCTTTACCCTGGGTTAGTGAAAGTCATCTCTGCCCATAATCTCTCTGCCTCAGGTTCCACACGTTTCAACAGGTGATTTTTCAATCAATTTGTAGTCCATAAATGCACAGAATAGTTCACCATTGCCCTTTTGTGCCAGCTCATCAAGCGCATAATTGGGTTCTCGGGGCAATAGTTTTGTTTCCTGGACAGCTTAATTGTAGTTCAGCCCTCAGAAGTCTCTTGAGATTGTGCTACCATGCTGCAATTTTACATCACCTTGTTGTGCAGGGAGCTTGAACGGAGAACATAGAACACAGTACAGTACAGCACAGGAACCGGCCCCTTGGCCCATGATGCCTGTGCTGTCCACAATGCCAAATTAAACTAATCCCTTCCTCCAGCATATGTTCATGTGCCTGTCTAAGTACCTCTTAAACTCCAATATCATGTCAGCTTCCACCACCACCCCAGCACGTTCAAGGCACCTGCCACTATCTGTGTAAAAAATCTTGCCTCATAAATCTCCTTTGAACTTTCCCCCTCTCAGCTTAAGCTATGCCCTCTAGTATTTGACTTTTCTACACTGGGGAAAAGACTCTGACTATCTACCCAGTCTATGCTTCTCATAATTTTATATACGTTGACATAGCTGAGCTCCTGACTGTTATGCTCAACACCCTGACCTTCTTTACCACCCTATGTGATGGTGTTTGCCACTTCCAGGGAGCTATGGACTTGCACTCCAAGATCCTTCTGTACATTTGTGTTCCTAAGGGTCCTGCCACTTTCTAGATCCTTTCCTGTATAAAAAGAGAGTGAACTATGACATCAGTCTATATTCCATTGCCACTGCATGTACCATATACCGCCCACATAGGAACTGTTGTCAGTTTTAAATATTCATCCTATGTTCTATAGTATCAAATTTCTCAGAATTTGTGGGAGTTGCTTGTACAGTCAGCATTAATTGCCCATCCCTCATTGCACTTGAACTGAATACTAACTAGTTATTTCAGAGGACAGTTAAACATAAGTCATATTGCTGTTGGTCTAGAATCACATGAGGTCACATAAGACTCGATAGGAACAAATTTTTTCCAAAGAGGACATTAGTGAACCAGAAACCAGAATCCAATTGTTTCCATTATTGACACTAGTTTTATTTAATTAATTGAACTTAAATTCCCTCAGCTGCTCTGATGGTGTTTGAACTCATGTCTCCAGATCATTAGATTATTCTGCTTAAGATATTCCCACAAAAATCATATGAAAGGCAGATAAATTTGTCTGAAGTAAGTAATATATCAAATCAAAATAAAAATATATTTAATAAAAGCTCTCGGTTCCAGTAAGGGTTAAGATATTAATATTCTCACTTCCTGCCTTCACACCCCCACCTCCCCCCAAACATTGTAAAGAAACTATTTAGCAAACAGGCCCTGTGAGCAAAGTTGCATTTTATTTTAGGCTGACGGCACATCTGAGTAGATGAATTGCAAGAAAACATTCTAACATGAAGCATCCATCCAAGAGAGATCTCTGGCCATAATGAAATTCATTCATGGAGAAAATGAAAGCTTATAAATTAGGGGTGCTCGCCCAGAAATTGTCAGTCATCTCCCAACTGTTCACTATGGCATTGTTATAGAGCTTCATAGCTATTTTCATGAACGCATTCAGTCTTGTCACACTGTTGGAGCTACCAGCGTAATTCAATAGTATGTCTAATTAGGGTCAGAGGGCTAAACTGGGTCTACTGTGAAGCAAAGCCTAATTAAATATTCATGTTGGTTGTATGTTTTTAAGTCATATTGTTGGGGAATAAAAGATCCTTAAGTTAATATTATTTTCTTCGTTCAAAGCTTGCATTTAAATAATTATATTTTCTAACTTTCTGTGTAACCTACTGTATCGCTCTTAGCCTTTACAAGAATCAACTATTTATCATTTATGATCATAAATTTGTGATTTCTTTCAAGGCCGCAGTAGTTTTGATTACTTTTAACATTTTTGCTTCTTTCCTCCCTGTATCAATGTTTCATTGCAGTGAAAGCAAACACTTTTAACATCATACAGAATGTGCAGTATGTATAAATAATGTCTTAATTGCCTTATCTGTTAGTACTTACAAGCAGTTTCAAGTTACATTTTACTGTATGAATTAATAAAAGATTCAGATCTATAGTAAGATCAGAAACAGATGACACACCATCTAAGCTGTTCAGAGCTTTTTTTTGGTTAAGAGGGCAACAGTAATAAAGCAAGAATCATAGTTAGATTAAAAATGATTTTATGGAAAATATTCTATTAGAGTCACACAGCACAGAAACAGCCAGCAATCAATTACCCATTTATACTAATTGTTTGATGCTGATACATAAACCACCAATATTTAAACAAATCCCTCTCTTTCTATCTGTCTGTGTCTGTGCTCCCCCCCCCCCAACATACACATCGCACATGTAACTAAACTGGATCCCCATTTTTTCCAGAGTTGTGTCACAAAAGAGGATGGTGCTTTCACTAACGATGTGTTTGCATCAGAGAATGCCTAAGCTTTCCTTGTGAACTCACAAGGAACACACCTAAAAAGAAAGTGCAAAAAAAACAGTTTTATTGATTGTTTCTTTCTGGATTGGTCTGGTGGTTAACTCACTGCCACTTCTTAATCTGCATGTATTGTAAGAATTTCAAAAAAAAACCTGCTGGAGGAAGTCAATGGGTCAAGCAGCATCTCCGAAGGGGAATGAGCAGTCGATGTTTCTGGTCCTGGTGAAGGGTCTCAACCCAAAATGTCGACTGTCCATTTCCCTCCACAGATGCTGCCTGACCTGCTGAGTTCCTCCAGCAGTTTGTTTTTTGATCCAGATTCCAGCATCTGCAGTCTCTTGTGTCTCCTAGTAAGAATTTAATTTGGGTCTCAATGACATCATTGAGGCCCCAGTACCTATGTTAAGAAGGGTCCTGTTAACTTTGGATGAGTGACCTGGTAAACTAGTCTGGACAATAGTGGGAAAGTACCAGCTTCCAACAAACTCCAAGGCTGGTAATAACTTTATCGATCTTAACCACTTGCATGCCTTATTTTTGTCGAACTGTTTTGCAACCAATGGAAAACAGTTGCTGTGATCTTGTGTGGTGCACCATATGACCATGCACAAGGAATTTGTGCTGCAACCATATTAACATGATTTCAGGAACAAAGCAGAAATAATTACACTTTTTATTGCCTTCATGCCTAACATCAGGCCCCAGTTTTACCTGCAACAAGCAGCAGCACAAGTTAATCAGCAATAATTAAAGCCAGCTTGCACATCTTGAAGGGGGCCACAGTAGGAGCATCTGCGTCAAAGCCCTGGGAATCCTTCTCATTGCCGATCCTTCTATCATCATTCACTGAGTAAACCAGCACCATCGTGTCTGTCAGTGGACAGTTCCATGACTTTCATGGATGGAAATAGCTAAAAAAAAACTCTAAAAGGAGAGTTGCTTTGCGGTTGTCATTAATTTCTGGGTGTTAGAAGCTTCATGTAAGATCTTGCTTATAATTCCAAAATAATCAATCTTAATGTAAATCTGGTTAATATAATGCATTATCTGTTCTGATAACACATAATCAAATACCCTGCGTATGTTGTATTTATATTTGCAGTCAAATTAGTGGTTTTAAAGTTTAGTCAGCTGAGCATCTGATATTTCAGGATTTCCTGGCTTTCTCCTAGCAAGGCAAACTGACTCACAGCCCTAAAGAAAAGCAGAAAATATTCTGCAGGTTAAGTAGCATCTGTGGAGAGAAAGAGAGTTAACGTTATAGGTCATAACCATTCATCAGGACTAGAAATGTGAGAAAGTAGAGGGTGGGAAGTGGGTTAGGGGGAGGGGTGGGTGGAGTGAGCAAAAGGAATGGAGATACAAGAGACTGCAGATCCTGGAATCTGGAGCAACAAACAGTCTGCTGGAGGAACTCAGTGAGTCGAGCAGCATCTGTGGGGGGAGGAGAATGATGATGGGTTTCAACCCAAAACACCAACGATTCCTTCCCCCCCCCCCCCGCCCCCGCAGACTCTGCTTGACCCGCTGAGTCCCTCCAGCAGATTGTTTGTGGAACACAAGACTGTGATAGGATAGAGACCAAGGCTGTCCAAGTGACACAAATGCTGTGGGTGCCATCTGAGAGAGGGCAATGATTACTTGTTAATGACAATTGCTCTGCCTGGAGGAATGTAAAATGAGGGAGATGAATGAAGGAAGTAGAGAAAAACACAATTCTGGAACTGTGAGATGCAGCACAGTAATTGCTGGAACAAGGTTTTCAACACCCACATGTTTATTTATGGTAACTTTTGGCAGGATGAGATTGAAAGTGTGTGATGTGATATCAGTAGCAAGTATATCATCCTTATTATAAGTAATTATATTATAGGACTGAAATCTAAGTTGTAATGCTTGCTTAAGCCTTAGTCTCAATTTTGTGTCCATGTGCCTTACTATAATACGAGGCTAGTGATACTGGAAATTATTAAACTGCCATGCACCACACGTGCAATGAAGTTTTACTCATGCTAAGCTCCATAATGCAGACAGAGCATTGCAACAGTGCATATTCTAATACATCCTCCTTTCAGCTGTTCAGCTACTTGTCAGAATTAAATTAAATTTCTTATTTTCCAATCCATCACCCTTGGCCATAAAAGTTGAATAAACTGGGATCTTGGGTCCTGGCCTGCTCAAGGCTTCTTAAAGGCTCATTTCTGCCATTAGTGCAAAATCAGGACCATACAATTATTAGCATAAAGCTGTGCTCCATCTGTCTGCTCTGCCTATTACCACAGGGATGTTTCATTGTTTGTTGCCTATTGATAATAATTAAATATTATTGAGGCCCTCTGCCTGCTTTTGCCCAGCGCACCCAATACCACCTAAAACTGGGCAATTAAAATGACATTGGAAATGCTGGCATTTTAACCATCCAGTTACTCTGTTACTGCAGAGTAGGGAGGGTTAGATCATCCTTGGAGCTGGGAAAATAAAAGATGTTTCAGCTACTTCTCGAATCAATTCTTCGTTTGCAAGGATTGGACTGGTAGAGTTTCCGAACATAATTTAAACTCAGAACGGCCCACAAGATACTTGCTTGATGATGGCTATGCATTCTAAGCAGTTCATCAGCAAGGAACCAGATTTTTCTGAAGTAATTGAAAGTATATCTGTCAATAAATGTATATAATTCAGAGAAGATTTTTTTTCTTGCTGCTGTGGAACTGCAGTCTAATTGAACAGATATCCTCCATTTTTTGTGGGTTATCTTCTGAAAGAAATTGTTAGTGTTAAAAGGGATTGCATTTTTTTTCTCTTTCTATTTGGCAATGACAAACCTGTCATGAAAATATTAAATAAAAATCTCCTTTCTGATGAGTTAGAGAGATTAACAGAAATCACCCCAAGTCTGACAGAGAATGGTTTGTAAATGAGAGGTGTTATCACAGGGATCTGGCAGGCCCCTTTTGGTTGTGGTGAAAAATATCAGTATTATTTACTAAGGAGATTAGGGTTGAATTGGAGAGAGCCTAGTTGTTGTGTGCAGATGGAGATAAGATAAAGGATTTTACCTTCCAAGCAAGAGGCAAATGGAATACACACAGGCTTCTTATCTTCAATTCAGTCAGACTATATTAAGTTATATATCGTTAACTCAGTAATTACTAACTGCATGAGTAGGGTTTTTAAGTAAGGCGACTGATCATTTAAATAACAAATCAGTACTCTGGTTAAATAGGCTGTAAGAAATTAGGAATCCAATTTGTGCTCTATTTGTATGACCCTTGTCTAAAGTTAAGTTTACTTTATTTTGTTTTTACCCTGAAGAAAATACTTCAAGCTTCTGACTTTTTTCTTCTACTCTTCTTCCCTCCCATTCCAGAGCTGCCTGCACCACAGCATCTGACAAAAACCTTGTGCTTTCAGACAGGATCAGCAACTGTTCAATTACTAGAGGCATCACAAACAAAAATAACAATTGGCTGCATAATGCAGGACTCGTTGCTCTCCAGGCTATTCACAGGGACACACACTGAGTCAAATATCAGCTGCTGCTGGAGAACCATCATCAACACAGTGAAAGACATCCTCTGGTCTGCTAGAAACTCACTGATCTTCCAGTGCAAGGGGTTGTCTGTAACCAAATGCTACAAAGGTCGAGGACTTTAAGGTCTAAGGTTATGTGCTGAGGGACACTCTGAAGCTGGGCGCAACCTTGGCAAAGGTTTCATGTAGAAGAACCACAGTTTAAATCCTATGATGCTGGAGGAACTCAGCAGGCCAGGAAGCATCCATGGAGAAAGGCAGGTCATCAACATTTCAGGTCAGAACCCTTCTTCGGGACTGAAGATAGGAAAAGGGGAAGCCGTTTTCTCCACGGATGCTGTCTGGCCTGCTGAGTTCCTCCAGCATCATCGTGTTTTTCATCTAGATATCCCAGCATCTGCAGTCCTAGATCTCTCACAGTTTAAATCGCCCTGCCATTGTACAATAAATGATAAGAACCTTTGCAGAACCACCTGGCTTGGGATGGGGGTGGGGGCTAGAGTATATTATATCAAAGTTTGCTGACAGAGCAAAGTTGTGGGGATTCAAAGTGTCTGCAAAGGGACATAAATAGGAAGTGGGTGATCAAAAGAATGGCACGTGATTATATTGTGGGAAATATGATGTCATCAACCTTGGTAGAAGAAGTAGAAAATCATATTATTTGAATGATTATCTCTACATACAGAAACATTAAGTTAGCATGCAGATATAGAAAATAATTAGGAAGACAAATGGTCTGTTGGCCTTTATTGCAAAAGGGCTGCAGAATATGTCAATAAGGAAGTCTTGCTACAACCCTGCAGAGCCTTGGTTAGACTACACTTGCAATTTTGGTCTCTTTATTTAAGGAAGGATATATTTGCCTTGGAGCTATTTGCTTCCTGGGAATGAAGTGGGTGTCTTATGAGGAAAGATTGAGATTCAGTAGGTTGGACTGAAATTCTCTGGAGTTTAGAAGAATCAGAGGTGATCTCACTGAAATATAAGAATTTGAGAGGGTTGACAGGGGTAGCGACTCTGAGGACACCTCCTCTGATGGGGAAACCCAGGAGGCATCATTTCACTACCTCATTATTCCTTTTTTTTGCACTATTTATTTATTTTGTAATTTATAGTAATTTATGTCTTTGCACTGTACTGCTGCCACAAAACAACAAATTTCACCTCATAAGACAGTGATAATGAATCTGATTCTGATTCAAGGAAAAGTTCCTTCTCCCAGAAGGTTATCACTCTTTGAAAGGAGCTGTGGATACTGGAACATTATTAAAGGCTGAGACAGAATTGTGGACTTTAGGGGAATTAAAGGTTATGGTTACCAGTAGGAATGTGTTGAAGCCAACACATCAGCCATTATCTTATGAAAAGCAGAGCAAGCTCAAAGGGCTAAAAGGTCTACTTCTCCTAGTTCTTACTTTCTTATATGCTGGATATATGCAGAATGATAAGTTAGTGACATAAATCATTGTACAAAGCTGCTGTCAAATTATGGCATGTCAATGATTTACTATACTGCATAGAGCATTTAAAAGACGAATTACTTTCTATAACATTTCTATATTTCTATCTAAAGAAAAGAATACTGAGCAATAATTACTCCTGTGCATTCTGTTTATGTCTGCCTTCTGTGTGCCTCAGTCTCAAGGTATCATTCAAATCACAGGAAGTGTCTGCATCCGATCTAGTGGCTGCAGATGTTTTATTAAATAATGGTATGTTGTCTATCTGCTTGCTTTGAATAGTTCAAGAGGCTCACCTTGGTCGGGTGTGATTTCATTGGATATGTAAATGGAGAAAAGGTCACTTGGTTGATGGTGACAGAGTTGGGGGAGAAGTGCAGGATTGCATCAGCTGCATCTCGTGCAACAGGGATAATGGGATGAGAGAGTAATGGAAAATGAGCAGAACAATGAGTTATAAGCATGCTGTGTCCTTCTCTGCTATCAGAGGCTCCTGTGGCTCCTACTTCAGAGCCCAGTAAATGCAAGGGTCCCCACCGGACTACTGAGCTTGTCCCCTGCCTCACCACTCTTGTTGCCTTGAAATTTTCATTGATAGTTTGCAAGGTCATTAAACTTCTTCCTGCTCTGGACGTCAGGCCCTTAGCAGATCACTTGGTTTTGACTTCATCTGCAGCTTCTGCCAGCTGCCATTTAACCGTACACCGCGAGGGTTTCCTGGGCTCACAGGGTGAAAGGATGTCTCTCTCCTTTCCATGTTATTCCCTCCATAGATGGGGAGTTCACTCCTATCTGTGAATGGCCATCAGTTTCACAAATAATTTGCATTCTGCTCAATGACTTCCAGCATATTTTGTGACATTTCAGCACAATTGCTCTCGTAAACCCACTGCTGCTTCTATGCAATTGTGTAGGACCCACTTATTGCAGTTGGATATTGAGGGATGAGTTGATTAAGGCTATTAGATCTTTTTAAAATTAATCTCAAGCTATTTCAACATCATTCCTGGAATATGTACAATCCTGACTTTTCATCCTGTGTGTGGTATTTTATACTTCATTAAATTTCATTACAGTTTGCATTGGAGAAAGCCTGCTCACATTCACCTGTTGGCTTACTTAGTGAATATGATTACATTGTATTCAATTTCTGCATAAGTTATTGATGGAACAAAAATAATAATGACTCAAGGCTCATTTCACATGGCACCCATCTAACACTTTCTCATAGGTCATAAACTTCCTCTACTAAGATTCTCCGGTCTTTTCCTTCAGCCAATTTCTAATCCATTCCAAAGATTTACCCTCATTCCACATTACTCTAAGTTTAGCCAATGGCCTTTCACATAGCACTTTATCAAATGTCATCTGGAAATCCGGGTATATTGTATGCCAATGTCCATTACAGTCCATATGGGATAGACTTCCTCCAAGAATTAAAACGTATTCTTTGATTAAAATGGATCAGACAGGGCTCTGGAGATTTACAAGGTAGGCAGGAGGGAGATTAAGAATGGACATAGGAGAGCTAGAAGGGGGCACGAGAAGGTCTTGGTGAGAAGGATTAAGGAAAACCCCAAGGTGTTCTACATGTATGTGAAGAATAGGAGGATGACTAGAGTGAGGGTAGGACTGATCAGGGATAGAAGAGGAAACATGTGCCTAGAGTCAGAAGAGGTAGGGGAGGTCCTTAATGAATACTTTGCTTCAGTATTTACCAGTGAGAGAGACCTTGACGATTGTGAGTATGGCGTATAACAGGCTGATATGCTAGGGCACGTCAATGTGAGGAAAGAGGAGGTAATGGAACTTTTGAAAAACATTAGGAATAGATAAGTCATGCAGCCAGACAGGATATATCCAAGGTTATTACGGAAAGCGAGAGAAGTGATTGCTGCGCCTTTGGCAATGATCTTTGCCACAGGAGTAGTGCCAGATGATTGGAGGGTGGCAAATGTTGTTCCTTTATTCAAGAAAGGGAGTAAGGACAACCCTGGAAATTACAGACCAGTGAGTCTTACTTCAGAGGTGGGCAAATTACTGGAGAAGATTCTTAGAGACAGGATTTATGGGCATTTGGAGAAGCATAGGTTGATTAGGGACAGTCACCATGGCTTTGTCAGGGGCAGGTCGTGCCTCACGAGCCTGATTGAATTCTTTGAGGATTGATGAAGGTAGAGAAATGGATGTGGTGTACATGGATTGTAGTAAGGCATTTGATAAGGTTTCTAATGGAAGGCTCATTCAAAAAGTCAGGAGGCATGGGATCCAGGGGAACTTGGTTGTGTGGATTCAGAATTGGCTCGACCATAGAAGACAGAGGGTGGTTGTAGATGGGGCATACTTTGCCTGGAGGTCAGTGACCAGTGGTGTTCCGCAGGGATCTGATCTGGGACCCCTGCTCTTTGTGATTTTTATAAATGACTTGGATGAGGATGTGGAAGGGTGGGTTAGTAAGTTTTCTAATAATACAAAGGTTGGTGGTGTTGTGGATAGTAGATTACAACAGGAAATTGAAGGATGTAGACCTGGGCTGAGAAGTGGCAGATGGAGTTCAATCCCGTAAAATGTGAAGTGATTCACTTTGGAAGGTCAAATTTGAAGGTAGAATAGAAGGTTAATGGCAGGATTCTTAGCAGAGTGGAGGAATAGAGGGATCTTGGTGTCCACATCCATAGATCCCTCAAAGTTGTCGCACAGGTTGATAGGGCTATTAAGAAGGCATATGGTGTGTCGGCCTTCATTACTCCGGGTTTTGAGTTCAAGGGCCACGAGGTTATGTTGCAGCTCTATAAAACTCTAGTTAGATCACACTTTGAGTATTGTGTTCAGTTCTGATCACCTCATTATAGGAAGGATGTGGAAGCTTTAGAGAGGGTGCAGAGGAGATTTACCAGGATGCTGCCTGGATTGGAGAGCATATTTTATTGGAGAGCATTCTAGGGCTTTTCTCTTTGGAGCAAAGGAGGATGAGAGGTGACCTGATAGAGGTATACAAGATGATAAGAGGCATAGATCGAGTGGACAGTCAGAGACTTTTTCCCAGGGTGACAATGGCTAACACAAGGGGGCATGATTTTGAGGTGATTGGAGGAAGATATAGGGGGGAATATCAGAAGTAAGTTTTTTTTTACACAGAGAGTGGTGGCTGCGTGGAATGCACTGCCGGTAGAGGTGGTGGAGGCAGATACATTAGGGACATTTAAGAAACTCTTAGATAACCACATGAATGGTAGAAAAATGGAGGACTATGTGGGAGGGAAGGGTTAGATAGATCTCAGAGCAGGATAAAATGTCGGCATAACATTGTGGGCCGAAGGGCCTGTAGTGTGCTGTAATTTTCTATGTTCTAAAAATATTTTCTAAAGAATTCCTCTGTTCAAGAAGGAATATCTGCACAAGAATTTGGAAATATTATAACCAGATCAGATCAAAATAAATAATGTCCGTATTTTGTGCCTGAGTGTTTGATTGTTGCAGAGGTTCTGTTGCACATTTGTTAACAAAAACAAAATATCAAGTTTGCTTTTCTGCTGCCTCAATGTCTACATATGGAGCACTATACTCATTGTGACATTGACGTCTTTAGAAGGACACCTGTAACTCATTTATACATCTGTTTCATGCTGAAGTGTGGTTCCATGGACGTCACTAGTTCTCTTCCACCTCAGTTAAGTGGTAACCATTCATCTAAGATACTACAACAATATCAATTATTTGTATATCAACCCCTTTTAACATAATCCTAAACCACTTCACAGGATTATTGTCAAACAAATTTTGACATTGATTTATATGGGAAACTTCTACAAAAGAGGACCAAAGAATGGAAAGTAGTAGGTTTTAAGTGTGTCTTAAAGGAGGAGAGAGAATTGGCAAAATGAAAGGTTTAATGAGGGAAGAGTTGAGGACGTAGCAACTATTGATGGATAGATTAAAATGTGGATGCTAAAGATCCCTTTGTGGGCTCATGAAGATTACTGACATTGAGAATGTTGAATCCACTGAGAGATTTGAAAAGAAAGGTGAGGAATTTCAAATTAAGACTGGAAGACAATGTAGATGTTAGTGCATTAGGATACTGAGAGGCCATTCAATGGGGCAGGCATCACAACAGAATTCATTTGGTCTTTTTACATCAGTGCAGGCACCCTTTCCAGGATGAAGATCTAAATAATAAGCTATGAGAGTGGGTGCCCTGAGATGTGTACTTCCATATGAATGGTAAATGCTGGATTGCACAATTGCTCCCTAGTTGTAAGAAATGCCTTTGTGGCTATGCTTCATGAGTAATAACAGCTCAAAGTTTCCAATTCTGAACAATAACATTGAGTGGACCAATATGAGGCCTCACCTATTCCTACAGAGCAGGAAATTTATTTAAATAATTATCACTTTATTTAATAATTGCAGATGAAAACTTACACATTTTTATTGTTAAGGGATGAAAAAATACAGTGAAGCAGCAACTCTTGTAAGGTTGCGACAGGGAGAAGTTAGTCCGGAAGTGAAATCTGTGGAGGATTATAGGGGAAGGATCACTACAAGACTGGGAAACCAAGAAGTATGGTTTCCTTGACAGTACTGGAACATTTACAAATGCAGCAAAGTTTACCAGAAAATGCTATTTCACATGGCCACTTTAGATTTAAGAAGCCTGTTTGAAATGGCCAGACCCCAGCATCCTCAGAACCTTTATTGCAACGCAGGCAAGAAACTTGCTGGGACCCAGCCAATGCACAAAATGAAAACAATCTGAGCTGGAAGCTTTGTTGGGGTCAATGACCGGTCACCCAGGTGGGGTGAAGACCCACCCAACATACTTCCAGCACTGGCACTCTGGAGGAAAATCCCAGCTATTGTGTGTCCATTATTCCTGAGAATTTATTGTCCTCCAAGTAATTACCATTTTTTAAAGTTTTTGCTATGTTTTCAATTAATTTATTTCTCAGTAACCATTATTCTCCAGATACTTGTTGAATTATATCCATACATTCCACATACATATCACAATTGATATCTTATTATTCAGTTTAATCATTCCATGGCTTTCAATGTTCAGTAACAATTAACATTGCAATTCCCAGCTAAACCATGCTGATCTTCTCAAATATCCAGGTAAAGTATCTAGTTCAAAATCAAAAATCTTTTCAGTTTATCATATCGATAAAATAAGTGGGCCATTCAGGAACCAGCACCATCACAAAACCAACAGATCAAACTACTGCAAAGTTATCTAATGGTTCAAATTTCATTGTTGCACCTCTGTCAAAGAGGGCCCTTTAAGAACTGTTGTTTAGGGCATCAAAGAATCCAAAATGCAAAGAAGACTGTATGCTGCCTAATGCAGATGAATTCCTGGCATGAGTGAGCATTGAAGAAAGAGGGGGAGGGGGTGATGTTATATTAAGTGGAGTTAAGTCCTTCATGACCAAAAGCAGGAGTTCTGATATTTGCTACCAGAAATACCTAAACTTTGCTTGAAACAAAATGCCAGTAGCTCTATTTCCAATTATCTGCTGGAAATAACCTTATCACATTTGGTCTTCATCCATCATTTTGTGTCTATTGAGGCCTATTGACCCTCCCAACCCAACTCCCATCCTACTTCACACCCACTCTCCACAACAGCCTGTGCAAGTCTCAAATGGGATAGGGACACAATGTGTTATCCTGACTGTTCTCTCCAAAGATGCTAATTTCTTAATGTTCTGAGAATGTTTAGATTTTATTTCTGCCTCATTTGAACAGGACTGAGGTAAGCTTGCCTCACCATAGAAACAATAGAATAGGCACAGGAGTAAGCCACTCAGCCCTTCTTGCCTCTGCTATTCATTACTATCACAGCTGATCCTCTATTCCTACTCTCTCCCCCATACCCATTGATTCCTTTTGTCTAGGAATCTAATTATCTCCTTCTAAAATATATTCAGCAACCTTACCACCACAGTTTTCTGTGGTAGTGAATCCCACAGCTTCATCAACCTCTGGGTGAAAAAAGATCTCTCCTTATTCCAGTCTCAAACAATTTACCCTGTATCCTGAGATGGTGATACTTTGTCTTGATCCCTCAGCCAAGAGAAGCATCCACCCTGCACCCAGTCTGTTGACCCCTGTCCAAAGTCTGTAGGTTCCAATGTGATTTCCCCACATCCTTCGAATGCAGGACTAGTCAACCCAATCTCTCCTCTTGCCATCTAAGGAATTAGGTCAACTGTTGCACTCTCCCTATGGCAAGTTCATCCTTTCCTAGGTAGAGAAACCAAAACTGCACCTAGTATTCCAGGTGTGCTCTCACCAAGGCCCTGAATAACTGCATCCTTACTCCTGTACTCACAGCATCTTGCTATGAAGACCAAAATGTCATTTGTCTTCTTCATGTTTGCTTTCAGTAACCCAGTCCTCTTTATACATCAATGAAAGTAATAATTAGTGAGCCACAAGACTACATCAATTGTCTCTAATGTACTATTTATAATAACTGGCCCTTTACCTGATTAGTTTTTTTCTAAATGGTTTCCTAAACCTTTGTGAAACTATTTTATTTTAAAACATGCTTAAGTACAATTTTAACCCTAAATCCTTCCTTCTTATGAACAGCAAAAAAAAAAGAAATATCCTAAAACCTAATAAGCTGGTTAGGACAAAATAGTACAAGGTGAGAGGCAAAAGCAAGACATAAAACAAGGGAGAAAAGGCATCAGTGAGACTGCAGAGTTGCCTGATAGGTTGCATTATGATTCTCTACAATTATCACTTTGTCAGATGTCTCCTGCAAATGCAATAAAAGTCTCTACAGTGAATCAATTAGACTTTTACATTAATCTGAAACATTCAAGGTAAGCAACCCTGCCCACTCATCACCCGTGCTTGGTTCAGGTTCTGCCAGAACCACTCACAGGTTTGGTCTAATGCAGACTGCAAGAAATAAATGCCAGAGGAAAGGTGACAGCAACTTTGCAGACTTTGGCAGCAATATATCCTTCTGAAGTCACTTAGGGCCAAAGATAAAACCCTCAGATGATTGGACTCTGGAGTTGAACAAATGAAGCTGATCACATTATTGAAGGCCAGTTATCACAACAATAACATATTACTCCAAGGGTTTTTTTTGGGAAAGTAACATAAACCTTTTCAGTTGATTAAATTTTTCTCCATGATAGTGTCAGAACTGGGGCAGTTCATTGACCATTCCCACAATGTTTAGCTGCATGATCAACTCCCCAAATAATGAGCATGCCAACCTTCTGCAGGACAATAGTAGTATTAAGGCTTGGGAGCTCACTGCAAATCATTACTAGTTTTGTCTCTCTCAGTGACATACAGAACTACAATCCAATTATATTTTACTAAGCCTTATCCAAACATCTATTGTCCTTTAAAAATATTGTTTAAATGGTTGAAATGTGTTTATCTCAATGAAATGAAGTCATTAGACTCTACATTATTTAATACCATGTTTTTGCATTCATAGAATAAATCTTATTGTTGGACTTTTTTTTTAGCCAACTGTATTTTATTGTACACTGTAGTAGAATGGTGGTTAAATCTCTAGTGCGCAGAAGGAGGTGGGCTGGAGGGGTGGGGGAGGGGTGGCTTCTGATCCAGAGACAAGAGTTTGAATCCCATCCTAGCAGCTGCAGAACTTTTTAAAAATTAATTAAATAAATCTGGCATAAAACAAATACTTTGCAGCAATGATGATCGTGGAATTGTCAACATCTATCTGATTCATTAACATGCTTCAGGGAAGGAAAGTTGTCGTTCTTGACTGGCCTGGCTTAATTGTGACCCCCCCCTCCAGATCCTCCAATGTGGTTGACCCTAAGGTATTCAGTTTGAGGGACAATTAGGGATGGCCAATGAATTTTGGGATAGCCATGATGTCCATATCCTGTGAATAAATAAAAATGATTGTTCTTTAAAACTAGAGAAAATGGAAAAAGTGAATCTAGTTTTTCAGCAAACAATGCTCAGCTCATAAACGCAAAGTTTGTTAGTTGAATCGTTAGTACCTCCATGTCCTGAAGCATTGAACCTGATGTTCTGTACAGATTCCATTTTCATGACTGTTTTTTTCGTTGTTCATTCACAGGATATAGATGTCACTGGCGATGCCGGCATTTATTGTTGTACATTTGTAATTGCCCCTGAACTAATGAAGCTGTTTCAACTCATCCACATTGATTGGTCTGGAGGAACATATAGGACAGACCAGTAAGATTGGTAAATTTCCTTCCCTAAGGGACATTAGTGAATCAGATTGGTGTTTACAACAACTCAGCAGTTTCATGCTTACAGTTATTGAGAATAGCTTTTTTTTAAATCCAGATTTATTTTCTCACTTGGAGTTAATTTCTCCAGCTGCCACGGTGAATGGTCAATGTCTCTGGGCCAATGGTCTAGGACTCTGGCAGCTATTACATTAACTTAACCATTACCCTATTGTACCCTACATCAGCTGATACTTCATCAGTTGCCAGTTTGATGCTGTTATTTGTCAAAGCATTTCTAAAATTCTGCTTCCTCAAATTCTTCAGTTATCCATCACTGTTTATAAATAATATTATTGAAAATCTCAGCAATTTCAGCACTCAAACAAATATTTTTTATTGGCATTATAAATCCTCAATGCAATATTCAAGTATGATAAACAGTTGCATTGCAGCGTACTTGGCAGTAGAAACGATTTTCACCCTTAAGGTCTGTATTGCCAATCACCGCAAGCACAAGTAAACCTTTGCATTCATTCATATTTCTCCCATGCCAAATTTCATGACCTTTGCCCTAATTTCCTCTCCATAGCACAGCTCACCATTATAATGCAGGCACAGTGCTGATTCACTGATTTGTCTTTTGGATGTCATCTTCACAATGAACGGCTGGAGTTTTCAAGGTTTTAAAAACTAATATTTTTATTTTCCCATTTATTTCACAAATGCTGCCGAATTGATCTGACCATTTGCACAGCAGTAACTTTATTTTACTTCCAACATTTTACTTCCAACAAAAAAAGACTCGTATTTATAACTTCAGAATATCCAAAAGCAAGTTAGAGTCAATGATATACTTTCAAAGTACAGTTATTTGCATGCCATCCAGAAAGATCATTCCATTCATAAGTACATCAAGGTAGCAAAAAAGAAAAAAAACAGAATGCAGCATTTGGTGCTCCAGTTACAGAAAAACTGTAGTGCAGGTAGATAAATGAAGTGCAAGGGCCATGATGAGGTAGACTGAGAGATCAAGAGTTCATCTGTATTGTATAAGAGATCCATTCCAGAGTCTTATAACAGTGGGATAGAAGCTGTCCTTGAGCCTAGTGGTTCGTGTTCTCAAGCTTTTGTATCTTCTGCCTGATGGAAGGGTGGGGGTGGGGTGGGGGGAGAAGAGAGAATGACCAGGGTGGGAGGGGTCCCTTGATTATGTTGGCTGCTTTCCCAAGGCAGCCAGAAGTATAGTCAGAGTCAATGGAAGGGAGGCTGGTTTTTGTGATAGACTGGGCTGTGTTCAAAACTCTACAATTTCTTCCTGTCTTGGACAGGGCAGTTGTCATACCAAGCAGATGGGATGCTTTCTATGGTGTATCTGTAAAAATTGGTGGGGATCATTGGGAACATTCTGAATTTCCTCAGCCTTCTGAGGAAGCAGAGGCACTGATGTGCTTTCTTGGCCATTGCATCTATGTGATTGGACCAGGACAATCTATTGGTGACATTTACAACAAAGAACTTGAAGCTCTCAACCATCTCCACCTCAGCACCATTGATATAGACATGTGTACTTTGCCCTGCTTCCTGCTTTCCAGCACTTTGGTTTTGATGACATTGAGGGAAAGGTTGTTGTCTTGATACCATGCCACTAAGTTCTCTATCTCCTTCCTGTACTCCATCTCGTCTTTGTTTGACATTTGGCCCACTGAGGCAGCGTCATCTGCAAATGTGAAGATGGGGTTAGAGCAGAATCTGGCCACACAGTTGTGAGTGTATAGGGAGTAAAGTAAGGGGCTGAGGATCCAACCTTGCAAGGCACCAATGTTCAGGATAGTCGTACAAGCAACAATATGATATTGAGTTATATTAATCTGCTTTAGGAAAGTTGATTGAAGAATAATATTGGTTAAAACACCACTGAACTTTTTCAAATTATGGTCCTGGTATTTTTCTCAACCACTTGGGCCTCAATTACACCTACCCTCTAAGCGACAGCAGATTCGATGGTACAGCACTCTCTTAGTGCTGCACTGAACCTTACACTCATGTCTCTGGAGTTGGATGTAAGCTGAGTTGGCCCACCCCTGTAACGATTCAGAGGTGGGCTGCAGCTGACACTCAGTACTCAGAATGTTGGTCTGATATTTGAAAGAGGATGCAGAATTCATAAAGGGAAATAAAAAGCAAATGAAATGACACTTGAGATGTTCTGTACAAGAGCACACATTGGCAGACTCAGACAATCTTTGTGCAGACGACTGCTATCACAAAAATGGCTCTTCCAATAAAGGTGAAGGTCAGTTCTACATTAAATGTTCTGACACAGGTTTCTTCCAAATCACCATGGCGATGACTAAAAATTGAAATCGTCTCTGTCCATAGATGCATTGATTAAGTAGCAGAGGCTTTGTCTGTCAAGGACAACATGTTCATCAACTTCCCAAGTGACATGAATAAGAATACAGCAGTCAGTTACTTCTCATTTACACTTACCACTCAGGTAGCAATGAGATGAAAACTAAGATATGATCAAACCTGACCTTGATTGACCACTGTTGCCCCTGAGAAAGATGTGGTGAGCCTTCTTAAACTGCTACATAAAATCCTCAGTTTCTGCCTAGCTGCTGCTGCCAAAGTGTTCATATGGTTAGTTTAATTAGACAATGACCATAAGATCATAAGACATAGGAGCAGAATCGGGCCATTCGGCCCATCGAATCTGCTCTGCCATTCGATCATGGCTGATTTATTTTTTGCTCTCAACCCCATTCTCCTGCCTTCTCCCTGTAACCTTCGACACCTTTGTTAATTCATTTTCAGGCCAGTGCTGGCAAACCCCATAACACGTTGATGATGGGGGAAGTTCAGCAATGGTAATGCCCTTTGATGGGTATTGGTATTGGTTTATTATTGTCACTTGTACTGAGGTACAGTGGAAAAACTTGTCTTGCATACCGTTCATACAGATCAATTCATTACACAGTGCATTGAGGTAGTACAGGGTAAAAACAATAACAGAATACAAAGTAAAGTGTCACAGCTACAGGAAAGTGCATTGCAGGTAGAGAATAAGGTGCAAGGTCATAACAAGGTAGATTGTAAGGTCAAGAGTCCATCTCATCGTATAAAGGAACCGTTCAATGGTCTTATCACCGTGGGATAGAAGCTGTCCTTGAGTCTGGTAGTATGTTGCCCTCAGACTCCTGTATCTTCTGCCTGATGGGAGAGGGGAGAAGATAGAATGACGCGAGTTGGTGGGGTCTTTGATTATGCTGGCTGTTTCACCATGGCAACTGATGGGCAGGTATTAGATAGGACCTAATGCTCTGTCTCAAGTTAAAAGAAGTCCCAAAGGTAGAAGCACGGATAACACAGTACATTTCAGGTATTGCAGCTGTATAAAACTTTGGTTAGGCCACATTTGGAGTTTAGTGTGCAATTTGGTCACCACACTATAGGAAGGATGTGGAGAATTTGGAGAATGTCTGGAGGAATTTTACCAGGATGTTGCTTGGATTGGAGAATATTGGCCATAAGGAGAGGTTGGACAAAATTGGATTGTTTTCTCTGGAGTGATCTAATGGAAGTATATAAAATTATGAGAGCCATAGAAAAAGATAGTCAGACTATTTCTCCCAGGGTAGAAACATCAAATACTAGAGGTCACAGGTTTAAGATGAGAGGGGAAAAGTTTAAGGAAGATTTGCAAGAAAGTTTTATGCAGAGTGGCCAGTGCCTGGAATTGCTGCCAGCAGAGGTGGAGGAAGCAGATAAAATAGCAACATTTCAGAGGCATTTAGAAAGACGCATGAACAGGCAGGGAATAGAGAGATTCAGATCACATGCAGGCAGATTGGATTAGTTAGATTGGCATCATGGTTGGCACAGAAATCATGGGCCAAAAAGCCTGTTCCTGTGCTGTAATGTTCAATGTTTGTTGTTTGTCCTTCAAGGTTTAGGGAAATAAGTGGGGGAATGGGATTGCTCCAAAAGTTGACATTGACTTGATGGGCTAAACAGCCTCCTTCTAATTTGTAAGGAAATGTATAATATTTAATAGCATTGTATTTTTCCTGGAAAACATCAATAGGATAACATTGCACTTTCCCTCCTCTTCAATTATTCCAATCTGTGCAGGAGAATATGGTGTCTTCCTCTTTTTTTTTCCGGTCAACTTCCTTCCATTATTTTCCCACCAAAAAATGCTGATTTGTTGTTGATGGAGATCCCTGTCATTTCCCACAAGGACCTCAGCCAATTAGCCATTTTTCTTTTCTGGGCCTTCACAATGGAATGAGGGCTCATGGAATATTCTTCAGGTACTTTACAAAGAACTATCAAATTGAGCGTGGGAAAGCTAGATCAGTTGAAATATCCCTGGATTTGGGATTAAAACTCACAGTGATGTGAATGGATTCCAATGATCTAGAGTTGGCCATTTCTATTATAAACAGAATAGTCAACTTAACATTTGGCATATCCAGCTTTTTCCACTAAGAACCAGTGAAAAAAATTACTTAAACTTGGCTCAAAGAGAACATTAAATCCCATCCTCATTCCAGGCAATCAATCAGGCCATGCTATTGGATATGCACTTTATATCAATTTAACGTGCCACTTAAATTCCCCAATGGAATTTTTCAAAGAGAAAAAAATTACTTTTGATCATAAGGAGTTTGTACATTCTCCCGTGTCTGTGTGGGTTTCTGCCGGGTGGTCCGGTTTCCTCCAACATTCTAAAGACGTACGGGTAGGTTAATTTGGGGGTTTAAAATGGGCGGCATGGACTCGTTGGGCCAGAAGGGCCTGTTACCACACTGTAAATTAAATCTAAAAAAAATCTAAAATCACCATCTTTAAAATTCACAATCTGGGTTTTTAGACTCAGATTTCAAATCCCTCCACTTTTGTGGAATGAAGAAAGGAACATTTATTTTCCTTATTGACCTTTTGAAAATTAATGCCCTGGCAAGCATTAGTTTGTCCAGCTCTCATTGTGTGTGTTGCTCAAAGTGTGTAGAGCAAGGGCTTTAAGTAGTGGAAGAGACACCCAGTCATCCACCCTCCTTCTATTCTTCTGGTAAAGGATCTGGCAATTGTGGAAAGAAAAATGTTTCCCCTTAATGGATGTGTGATGTTTTAAGTGTTGTTTTTCTCATTGTCTTGAAACAAATCCAGAAAAGCCAACAGCAATAAATCTGTTTATAGAATTAAGAGGACATAAAATATTATTTGATCACTGTTACCACATTGTACCCTTTTCAAAGCAATTCCTGATACAGGAGTCTTGAGTGCTGAAGAGAAACCATGAGAAACAGGGAGGCTTAAATGTTTCTATTCTATTAGAAAAGCATTGAAAATAACTAACTTGTAAACATTCAAGCAGGTATTGAATGATAGCAAAGCAGCTTTATACAAAGAATGCCCCAGTAGTTTAGGAAAAGACTAATTGTTGATTTTTGACTACAGTAGGCTTGTTAGTCTAATCAGGATTTAAAAGTTTCTTTTGAGAGTAGTTTATTGAAATCGAAGAGATTTCCAGGGCTCTAAACCCCTGAATCCTCTTCTCTTCCTTCTATTCCTTCGTGCTTCACTGCCCCTGGTTATCAGCCTCTCTTTCCAAACCTAGTGAGCTTAACGAGTGCAGTGGCTCTGCACATTACTTTAATAATAATAATAATTTTTTTTATTAGTCACATGTACATCGCAATACACAGTGAAATGAGCCTTTTGCGTAGAATGTGCTGGGGGCAGCCCGCAAGTGTCCCCAAGCTTCTGGTACCAATGTAGCATGCCCACAACTTCCTATTCAGATCTATAACAGCTGCAGCAACAGCCAATCTGCCTGAAGTGCATGTATCTGGTACATTGTGGATGAGTTCTGGAGTAGGTACCAATATAGACTAGAGATCCAGGGGTCAGGATTAATGATTCAGAAGCAAGAGAGCAAATCCCACAACAGAAGCTGAGAAAAATTAATTCAGTTTATTAAATAAAGTTGGAAACAAAGCCTGTATTAGTAATGATGACCATAAAACACCATCAGATTTTAATGTGCTTTAGGAGAGGAGACCTACCATGCTGAACTCATTAGGCCTAAATGTGACTCCAACAAAATGGTTGATCTATAATGGCCTCTGTAACTTCCTAACAAACCACTCAGGTCATAGACAATTAGGGATGGGCAATAAATAGTGGCAATGCCCACATACCCTGAGCGATAAATTATATTACCGGGGTGGACTTTTTCAGGCAGTGGAGGACTAAAATGCCAGTGAAAAGGGGAGAGTGGGTGGCGCAGTGACACAGCTACTAAAGCCACTTACACACAGCACCAGAGACCCAGGTTCAATCCTGACCACGGATATTGTTTGTGTGGAGTTTTCTCAGTTTGAGTAAAATTGATCATGAGGGTAAATTGACAGGTAATAGAAACAGGAGGTGCTTCTATAGATATATAAAAAGTAAGAAGATAGCGAGGATATGTATGAAATCTATGGATAGTGAGACTGGGGAATTAATAAATGGGAAATAAGGAAATGACAGTTTCAAATCTGAGGGAAGACCTTGGAACAATCTCTAAAACAAGGGAGAAAGCATTGGAAAAACTGATAAAACAGAAGGCAAACAAGTGGACAGGAATCAATGACCTACACCCAAGGGTTTTAAAGGAAGTGACTGTAGAGATAGTATACCCATTGGTTGAAGTTTTTCCAAAATTCACAGTTCTGGGAGGGTGCCAGTGGATTGGAAAATGTGGTTCCTATGCTCAAGAGGGAGACAAAGTGGGTAACTGTAAGCCTGTTAACTTAACACCTGCTGTTGTAAAGATGCCGAGGTCTATGCTCAAGTAATAGTCTTTAGAAAACCTAATGCAATAATACATCGGCATGGTTTTTTTTAAAAGGGAAATAATGTCTGACAAATTTGTTGGAGTGTATTGAGGATATAGCAAGCAGGATCAATGGAGAGAAATCTATAGCTATAGTGTACTTGGATTTTCAGAAGGATAAAGAGTGACATAAAACATTGCTGCACAAGATAAGAGCTCATGGTATTAGGGTGGTCTTAACATGGACCACAGACTAGTTATCACATGGAAGATAGAGAGTTGCAAATAAATGGGTCTTTTTTGGACTAAAAGGATATACTGTAACTAATGGGATGCCTCAAGGATCAGTCCTTAGCCCTCTATTTGCTATCTATGTAAATAACTGAGAGAAAGTGGCAGAGTGTAAGATATCCAGGTTAGCTGATGACACAAAAACAGGAGGGAGGGCATGTTGTAATGAGGATATTTGGACTTTGCAACAGGATTAGATAGATTGAGTGAATGGTTAAAAATTTGGCTAAAGGAGTTTAATGTGGGAAAGTGCAAGGTCATGAACTTTGGTCAGAGGAATCAAAAGGTAGACAATTATTTAAGAGTACTGCAAATTGAATGGAATAGAGTGGCATCTATTTATCCTTTGCATGAAACATATGCAGTTACAGCAAGTAGTTTAGAGGGAAAATGATATATTGGGCATTATTGCTAGAAGGTTGGAATTTAAATATATTGTTACAATTGTACAAGGTGATGGTGAGGCCACACCTGGACCACTATGTACAATTTATACTCCTTATTTAAGAATGGAAATTTAAGGATTGGAAGCCATCTAATTCCTGGGAATGAGCATGTCATCTTATCACAAGTGACTTAAAATGTTGGACCTGTTTTCTTTTGAGTTTAGAAGAATGAGGAATGATCTAGTTGAAACATTTAAGATCCTAAGGGGGCATGATAGGGTAGATGTTGATGTGTCTCCACAAGCAGGAAGTCACAAATGAGGGGATATGTTTACAAGATAAGTGGGGCAGTCATTAAAAACTGAGGTATGCAGGAATTTCTTGTCACAAGGAGTGGCAAATGCCTGGAATTTGCTATCCCAAGGTGTTGTGGAGACTAGATCACTGGAGATATTCAAAGGAGATAGATAATTTTTTTTTTGAAAGATCAGGGAATCAAGGCTTTCTGGAACTGCTACAGAGGAGGACTTGAGGCCTGGGATAAATTAGCCATGATTATATTGAATGGCAAGACAGTCTTGAGGGAACAGGTGGCCTATTCCTGCTCCTATTTTGTCAAGTGTGTGAGGTCCTTATAGTCAGGGGAGAAGGAGCTCTTTCCATCCTTCAGTAGTGATAGATTAATTGAAGATGAATCTGCCCTGGTGATCAGTAAAAATCTGAGAGCTGGAAGTACAGAACTGTTCCAAAGCAGTTTACTTAATGCTCACCTTGTCACAATGTTGAGTGAAGAGCAAACTCAGAGAACCCAAATGCAGCACATTAGTACAAGACTGGAGCCAGGATGCTCTCTCAGAACTAAACACAGGCAGCAACTGGAAGGAATCTTGCCTCAGGGATCTGAGGTGGAGTCCCAACACAAAAACTGGATATCCTAAGAGGATAAACAGTGAAACCAGGACTGCTCTAGAGCTGACAACTCTAAACAACCAAGAGCCACAGTATACCCAAAAGCTGACCAATACTCTGGCAACTAGTGCTAGAGAAACCTGGGTACTTATGCTAGGCCCCTGATGGGGCTCAGGTGTGTGTCATTATGCAATTAGTCATGCAGGGAATCCATGTGCTGCCCAACAAGGCATCATCAATGGAGCCAAATCAAGGCCAGTACTCAGAACCATGACACACTTTCTCTTGACCTGTTTGCTGAGGCTTGGTTTCACCATCTGCAGTCTTCCTCCCTACTTTGGGGTGATCATAAATGGTGAATCTGATTCACTGTGGGAGCATCGCCATTAAATCTAGTCCCATCTTCATTCCAACTTTGTCCGCATACCTTTCAGGACTCAGTTTTTACTGTAATTGTTGGGACAAACTCACCTTCAATTAATCTACCACTGTCAGTGATAAGCAGCAGGAACTCAGTAGATTATCTGATTAAAAACCCGCAGTGCAAAGAACAAGTACGGGCCTCAGTGCCTAAGTAGGCTGACTCAACCTTCATCCTCATGACTGATGCAGAGGAACCACTATTATCTTACATTCAGGTGATCAAGGCAGATAATTGGATCAGGATTAACAGAGTCCTTCGCTTTGAGAACTTGTTATTTTTGTAAATCAGGCATTGAATTGTCATGTGCTCTTCATGACCAGTAGTCCCACTCCAGTACATTTTTGGGGATCAAGTATGTAAACTTTAGAGCTTCCAATGGATTTTGCAGAACATCTCTGTGTAGTGTCTTTCAAAAAGGCATCATGTGCCTTGTAAATTCCTTTCAGTTCTCCAATTTACATTGAGTTTAAAGTTGTATTATTGAAGGTTCAGCCTATGGGTTTTAAATATCTTGTCTGACTTCAATTAGGGATGGGCTGAGTAGCTCTTTTTTGACAGCATGGACAAAGTAGGCTGAATGGTCTCCTGTGTAGTAAGTTTTCTATTAATTCTCTGTGGAGTTGAGTGGCATTGTGGAAGTGGATGGGAGATGTTAATTTTCCTCAATCAGCAGATCTTCCTCAAGGACTGTATACCATGGCAGCCAGGTTGCTGGTGTTGATTTGAGGTTCCAATGCTGTTCCACATTGCAGTGCTCAATTGGACGTAACAAGTCGAGTATGCTGACTCTTGGTTCATGGTGGTAATTATTGACACCCAAATCACTGATGGTGATGCTATCCAAACATGTGATGCCAGTTTCTGGACTAAGTTGTCTTCATCTTGACGTCTACCTTATTCAACAAATCATAGAAGTTATTGTGGGGTCCAGCTTCATGCCATTATAGATCAGAGTGGGGTCATTTGGCAGATTATTACCACAAAAGTTCACTTTAATGGTGTAGCATAATGTTTCTGATATTAAGTGACTGCTGTCCTTTGAGGCTCGTGCTGAATTTTCATTTCCAGAAAAGTTCCTCCCTGTTGCTTCAGATCCCGTTGAAGGTGGTCCCAGTGTTGAAGGTGGCTCCTTACATGGCTAAAGTCATCCACAGATGCAATTCTGCACAACATTGAGGAATATCAGTGCAAATACTTGGCTTTGTTGGAGACTATTGCTGAGGTGTGAACTGACTTTATCCCAGATGGACAAAGTCACCTGTCGCTATACATCATCCATAGGTGAGAGATGGTGTTTTGAGGCAGTGGATAATCCTTGCAAGCTTCAACACTGGAACTTATTTAGACTGTGTTGCTGATCAGTGACAGATATATATCTTGAGTTTCTTCTGGAAGCCAGCATCTATGTTCATTGTAAGTTCCACAGCCAGGTCACCACTGTGTTTATGCTGGTAGCCCAATTGCTCTTCAGAGAGCACTACCTCAATAAGGATGTGTTTTTCTGGAGGATGATATGTGTCAGGAGTTCATAGGTTGCATGAAAGAACCTATCTCTTCCTAGATTGACAGGAGCTTACCCATTTCAATGATGGCCATGATCACCAGCTCCTGCCATGTTTTTGGGATGCAAACATGACCCTTGATGTTGATGTACAATTTCACCCATGGGAATTCTTTGGGGCTTGAAGATATTCCAAGAGGTGGGATACCATTTCCTCTTTATTACTCCTAAATCCTGATTTATTAAATTGTGTTGATGGCAGTGAGATCTTTCAGAGGGTTATGGTTATTGCCAATTTAAATGATGATAGATCTCTCACTTGTTATTTCTGCTCTTCACCCATTTAGAACAGTGGAGTTGGGCTGAACATGCCTGACATATGTCCACTTGTTTGACTCTGACTTTGTGAACTGTTCCAGGATGTTTTTTGTATTAACTGTGCTTCATAAATGCGGGTTGCTATTACATCCAAGTCTTCAGTACAGAAACAGGAGATTTGACCCAAATGGTAAATGGTAACATTTTACGATCCATACAAACTTCTTCCAGCCATGTTCCTTTAACCTTATCCACATGCCCTTCTTTCCTACCTCTATCATTGTGCCTATCTGCCTTTCTCTTAAATTTTTCAATGCTATTTACCCAATCTATTGTTATCATCTTCTGTATTCCAACCACTCTTTGGATAACTAGGGTTTCTTCTGAATTCCCTTTGGATTTTTCAATGTCCATTTTAAGATTTCAGACTATAATTTTGGCTTCATCATAGGCTGGAACATCTGTTTGAAGCCTACTCTGTTAAATCTTTGCACAATCATGAAGATCCTTGTCAAATTATCCCTTAGCCTTGACTTTTCTAGAGAAAAGGATCCCAGATTGTTCAGTCTTATTAAAAGCACAATGCTGTAAATACTCAGCAGTTCTGTCAGCATTTTAGGAAAGAGAAATTGATCAATTGAAAGAACTGCTATATTCTCTGTAATTATAGCTTCAGACTTTATTATATGACAAAATATTTCACTGCAAATTTGAAAGGAAGCAACATATTTTTTCCATTCATATTTTGTGCAGGAATTGTAGACAAGTTTATTGTAAGCATCTTGAAAAAGTAATTTAACTGAATTACCGCACAAACCTCAGCTTGATTTTGTACTGTGTGAAACTTATAGCCGGCAATAAGCTAAATACAGAACTGCTGCACTGGTTAATTCCAGGTTCCTGGAAAGCAGTTTTGGCAGGACTATTAGGTCATCAATTTTAGTAAGATCTGACACTTGTTTGTTACCTTACAGCTGGCTGTGTGTCAGTTGTGCTTTGAAAGGAGTTGAACAGCAATCTAAAATCATTTATAGTGTCTCTGAAGCCACTTTCATATTAAACTTCACACTTTCATACTGTCAAGGAGTCATTACACACAGGAGGCCATTCAGCCAATTGTGTCCACATTGGCTCTTGGTAGAGCTGTCCAGTTGATCTATTGCCATACTCAAATCTGTAATTCTGAAAGTTTATTTCCCTCAAGTACCTACCCAATTTCCTTTTGAAATCACTGATTGTCTCTGCTACGACCATACTCATGAGCAGTGAATTACAAAACTTTCCCATTTGCTGCAAAATAGTCCTGCCTCATATTTCCCTTTGTATCTCTTACCTAAAACGTAAATCTGTGATGCTTCATCCTTGTGCCATCAGCTAATGGAAATAGCATTTTTTTGTCTACTTCATCTAAATCGATCATAATTGTGTGCATCTCTAGTAAATCTCCCTTCAATCTTCTTTGCTACTTGGAGACCAATCCCAGATTCACCAACCTAACCTTGCAGCTAAAGTACCTCGTTCCTGGAACCATTCTGTAAAGCTAGACCCTTCCAAGAAGCTTCAATTCTTTCTCAAGTGTGGTGACCAGAAATGAACACAGTATTTGGGTTGGGGCCTAACCAGGGTTTGAGGAAGGTTCAACAGAACTTTCCTGCTTTCATAGTCTATGAAGCCCAAGGTCTCTTTCTTGTAATTTCTTCATGTTCTGTGATCCGGGCATCGCTGGCAAAATTAGCATTCATTCCCATTCCAATTGCCCTTGAGAAGGTGGTCCTGAGCAGTCACGCTGAACTATTGCAATCCTTTAGGTGAAAGTACTTCCACTGTGGGGTTGGCAGTTCCAGAATTTAGACCCAGAAATGAAGAAGGACCAGCAAAATATTTCCAAATTTTGCAATTGCAAGTTTTGCATTGTATTGCATTGGTTTATTATTGTCACTTGTACTGAGGTACAGTGGAAAAACTTGTCTTGCATACCATTGGTACAGATCAATTCATTACACAGTGTAGATACATTGAGATTGTACAGAGTGCATTGAGGTAGCACAGGTAAAAACAGTGACAGAGTACAGAGTAAAGTGTCACAGCTACAGGGAAGTGCATTGCAGGTACACAATAAGGTGCAAGGTCATAACAAGGTTGAGGTCAAGACTCCATCTCATTATATAAGGGAACTGCTCAATAGTCTTATCACAGTGGGATAGAAGCTGTCCTTCAGCCTGCTGGTATGTGCCTTCAGGCTCCTGTATCTTCTGCCTGATGGAAGAGGAGAGAAGAGAGAATGACCCTGGTGGGTGGGGTCTTTGATTATGCTGGCTGCTTCACCAAGGTAGCGAGAGGTATAGACAGAGTCCATGGAGGGGAGGCTGGTGTCTGTGACGCGCTGGGCTGTGTCCACAACTCTGCAGTTTCTTGCGGTCCTGGGCAGAGCAGTTGCCATACCAAGCCTTGATGCATCCAGATAGGATGCTTTCTATGGTGCATCAATAAAAGTTGGTGAGTGTCAAAGGGGACATGTCAAATTTCTTTAGCCTCCTGAGGAAGTAGAGGCGCTGGTGAGCTTTCTTGGCCGTGGTGTCTACATGGTTGGACCAGGACAGGCCATTGGTGATATTCACTCCTTGGAACTTGAAGCTCTCAACCCTCTCAACCTCAGCACCATTGATGTAGACAGGTGCATGTGCACTGCCCCCTTTTCTGAAGTCAATGACCAGCTCTTTTGTTTTGCTGACATTGAAGGAAAGGTTGTTGTCACAACACCATGTCACTAAGCTCTCTATCTCCTTCCTGTACTCCGACTCATCGTTATTTCAGATACGGTCTGAATGAACTCCCAGAAATAGTGATTGAGGCGGGCACATTAGCAACATTTAAAAGCCATCTTGATAAGCACATGGATAGGAGAGATTTAGAGAGCTATGGGCCAAACGCGGGCAGATGGGACTAGCTCGCTGGGCAACACAGTCGGCATGGACGAGTTGGGCTGAAGGGCCTGTTTCAATGCTGTATGACTCTATGACTCTAAGTCATATGCTTTCCTAACTACACTTCAATACATCCTCCCATCTTCAAATTTCTATGCGCGTGGAACACACCACGCAACCTCATGCCCCACAAACACCATCTCCCTATCTCCTCGAGTCCCTCTGTTCCCACACACTCTTTAGGACTCCCTATTGCATCTCCCCATCTCTCTGTCAAGAAGCATCATGTCATGTGGTAAATTCATCCACCACTTGCCTGTTCATCCTGCTGGCCTACCTATGATTTTTTGCAGTCAATTACTATCATCCTCATCATTTGCAACGTCCCAAAGTCAGTACCATCTGTAAATACTGAAATTTTACTTTGTGTGTCAATGTCCAAGTCATTTGTATACATTAAAGCTGATCCTAATCTTCCTACTCCACGAACTTTAGTTTTTGTAACTAGTCTTTCATGTGGTATTTTGTCAAAGGCTTTCTTAAGGTCCATATAGGTAACATCTACTGTATTTCTTTCATTAACCTTCTTTGTTACTTCACCAAAAAACTCAATTAGGTCAGTAAAACCTGCTCTCCCTTTTATAAATGTACCAGATTCTCCTTAATAAGGAGATCTCCTTCTTCCTGACAATCAACACAGGCGCACCTCTCTCTGCACTCATGACTGTGTGGTTCAGCACAGCTCATTGCCATCTATAAATTCACAGATGACACCACTGTTGGTGGTAAAATCTTTGATGGCGACGAGGAGGCGTACAGAAGTGAGACAGGTTGTCTGGTTGAGTGGTGTTGCAACAACAACCTCAAACTCAATATCAGCAAGACAAAGGGGAGGCCAGAATACACACCATTCCTCATTGAGGGGTCAACGAGGGAAAGGGTGAGCAGCTTCAAGTTCCTGGGCGTCAACATCTCAGAGGAACTATCTTAGGTCCAACACATTGATGCAATCACGAAAAAGGCACGCCAGTGGCTCTACTTCATTAGGAGTTTGAGGAGATTTGGTATGTCACCGAAGACTCTTGCAAATTTCTATAGATGTATGGTGGAGAGCATTCTGACTGGTTGCATCACAGCCTGGTATGGAGGCTTCAACGCACAGGATCACAAGAGGCAGCAGGGGATTGTAGACTCAGCCAACTCCATCATAGGCACAACCCTCCCCACCACCGAGGACATCCTCAAGAGGTGGTGCCTCAAGAAGGCGGCATCCATCACTAAGGACCCTCACCATCTGGGACATGCCCTCTTCTCATTACTACCAATGGGGAGGAGGTACAGGAGCCTGAAAACCCACACTCAATGATTTAGAAACAGCTTCTTCCCCTCAGCCATCAGATTTCTGAATGGTCTATGAACCCATAAACACTACCTTGTTATTCCTTTCTTTTCTGCACTATTTATTTTGTAATTTATAGTAATTTTATGTCTTTGCACTATACTGCTGCCGCAAAACAACGAATTTCACGTCACATAAGACAGTGATAATAAACCCAATTCTGATTCTGATAGTAAGGACAAATCACTCCATATATCTGCTAATTTTTGTAGATGATTATTGTTTAGAGACCCTTATCCATCACCGGCCTGTAATTACATGAAATATCTTTACACCACTTCTTCAACAAGAGAGTAACATCTGCCACTTTCCAAATCTCTAGCCTCTCCCCAGTATCTAGGAAAGATTAGAAGATTATGGCAAGCCCTTCCACTATTGCAATCGCAACTTTTCTTGGCAACCTGGAATGCAAGATAACCAGATCAAGTGATTTATCCACTACACCTTGCCTAATAATTTTCACCCATCCATTATGTCTTCCACTGCCACTTCTATGGATACGTTGTCAGTAGTCTCCTCTTTAGTCTCCTGTTATATCTGATCTCATGTAACAGAAGACAGGCAAACCAGGTACCTGGAGATAGGGAGGTTGGTACAAAATGGCCTGGATTCCTGCTTTTGCTCATGTTCCATAACCTCAAAGAAATCGTATGTCTGTGAATGCCTAGTGAGGAGAGGATTAAACTGGGTGGTGATACCACACCATAGCATAATATTCTGCCAACTTCTATTCTAGGAATATGGGAATGTACATGCAAAATATGAATTAGGAGCAGGTGTAGGCCACTTAGGTCTTTGAGCCTGCTCTGGCATTTAATAAGGTCATGGCTGATTGATTTGACAATCTCCTCTATCTGTAATAATTTTGTTTATCAAGAATCTATCTAACTCTGCTTTAAAAATATTCAAAAACTCAGCTTCCAACATCCTTTGAGGAAGAGAGTTCCAAAAATTCATGATTCTCTCAGAGAAAACAAAATCTCACCTCTGTCCTAATGGGTGACCCCGTATTTATAAACATCAGCCCAAGCTGTAGATTATTCTGGAAGAAGAAACATCCTCTCCGCATCTACCCTGATATGACACCTCCGGGTATTGTAACTTTTAAACAATTCCCCTTCCCAGATAACAGAACCCATCACCCAGGGTTCAGCTATGTCACAGGAAGGTCACCAGGTGGACAGAGAAGATTCCAGGATGTGCTGAAAGCCTCCTTCAAGAAGTGCAACATCACCACTGACTCCTGGGAATCCCTGGCCCAGGATCTCTCAAGGTAGAGAGGAATTTTCAGGATGGGATTGAGGACCTCAAATTCATGTATCAGGATTACACAGAAGTCCTGTGTCCAGATGAAGGGGTTCGACCCGAAGCATCAGCTGTCCATTTCCCTCCACAGATGCTGCCTGACCCACTGAGTTCCTCCAGCAGGTTTGGTTTATTTTTGCTCCAGAAATCCTGTGTGAATGGTAGAAGGAACATAACACCTCACAAACCAGCCACCTACCTAAAGAAACCTTTTGCCCTATCTGTGGCAGAGCTTGTGTTCTACATCGGCCTCATCAGCCACCTCAGTATCCATGGAGCCAGAGTAGATGAGAAAATGAGGCTTGAAATTAAATTTTCAGAAAACGAGGCAGAAAGGCACCTGGCTCAGGACATAATTAAAATAAAAGATTTAAATAAACTTAGATGTAGTTGGGCAAATATATTATGGAACATTTCCCTTACGTGCAGAGTCTTTATGGATGTTCTTTCAGAATATTTCTGTTCATGGCTTAATAACAGAGAGTGTAATGTTAAAATGGTTGCCTGTTGTTTTGTGAGATTAGTTTTGGAGCTCAGGGAAAGACTTCACAGAGCTTTGGCAGCAAACCTCAATCCTTTTGCTTCCAAGTTTTTTGCCATTGTTTTCTATGCCATTTGAAGAGAAAGGATCACATATTTGTAGCTTCTATAACTGCTTAAGGTTATTTATTTCTTAGGTCTAATTGAGCAGAGTCGCCGTTAAAGTAAGCTCAGTGAAGGCTCACTAATGGTTGGCTTTGTTATGCATGGAGAGGCAGCTCCCTGTGGTTGGACTCCACTGACTAAAATTCTAAAGGATCGGAAGTTAAGTCTTTTGCTGAAATTTAACACATTTCACAGAAACTGATGCAAAATTCAACAGGAACCAAACTGGAGAAACTGGTAATTCAGTTAATTTCTAAGCTTTATATCATGCAAGATTTTTTTATTTCTATTCAAACCATCTCTTTTGTTGGTGATTCTATATTAATTCTGTATTTTTCCACATCTTTATGTCATATTGTTTAGCCCAGGAATTTTATTGCAACATGTTTGTCTTTTAGACACAAATTACATGTAAATCAAGGTAACCCTGAGGTCCTACAGGGTTCAGTACTTGGTCCCTTGCTTTTCATGATGTAGATTAATAATTTAGACCTAAATATAGGGGGGCACATTGCTCAGAGGCGTCACAAAAATTGGCCAGTTGGTTGAGAATGAGGAGGAATGCTTTGAGCCACAGGGAAATATGTATGGTTTGGTCAGGAGGGGAGAAATGTGGCAAATGGAATGTAATCCAGAAAAGTGTGAAGTAATGCTTTCAGAGCAGGGCAACTAGACAAATGAATATACAATAAATGGGAGGATATTGAGTGGTGTAGAGAAACAAAGGGACCTAGGTGTATATGTCCTTACAGGCATAAATTGGAGTTATTGAGCACAAACTGCATCATTGTTGAATGGACACGGTGCAACCAGCAATAGATCTTGCTATTGTGTTGTTTTTATGTGATATATTTAAAGGGACACTCTGCTGACATCAGGAGACCTAACTGAGCATCTGAAGAATTGACTGGAGGGCAGTCGTTCTCCTTACAAAGTTCACAGAGTGTACTTAAACAGAAGTACTTTCTCCAGCAATTAGCTGCTGAGATGTTCTGTCCATGGATGCCTCAGTGGTTACATCCCTGGCAGAACTCCATTGCTGGAGGTGTCATTATGAAAAGGGGTCAGGCATCTTGGGCAGGAGACAAAAACATGTTCAGCAATGAAGAGGTTACTGCCAGCATTTTCAGAGACATCACATAATTTATTCAGAGGCTCAGGTATTCCAAGGTTTTTCAATGCTCGGAGATGTGAAATGCTGTGGAAAGATCTTTAGCCACACTCTTGTGCCCATTCTCTCTTCTCTCCTCTCTCATCAGGCAGAAGATACCGGAGCCTGAGGGCACATACCACCAGGCTCAAGAACAACTTCTGCCCCACTGTGATAAGACTATTGAATGGTTCCCTAACACGATGAGCTGGACTCTTGACCTCACAATCTACCTTTCTGTGACCTTGCACCTTATTGTCTACCTGTACTGCACTTCTTCTGTAGCTGTGACACTTTACTCTGTACTGTTATTGTTTTTACCTGTACTACCTCAATGCACTCTGCACTAACTCAATGTAACTGAACTGTGTAATGAATTGACCTGTATAATCGTTATGCAAGACACATTTTTCACTGTACCTCAGTACAAGTGACAATAATAAACCAATACCAATACCAATACCAATACCAATACCAATACTAGACTGCTCTCTCTATGGAGCTCAATTTCATTGCTTAAGGATCTTTCCAAGAAGTCACATCGGATATCTGCCTTGTCTTCCAATCTGCTTCTCACTGTAGCATCAGAGAGGTTATCCAAGCAAGAAACTATTTTTTCTATTTCATTCTCAATGAAGAACATATGATATCTCAGGCATTAAGACGTACCAATACTGCTGACTTCCCATTAGTACAGGCAGCCATTGATAGCACTCATGTACTAATAAGGGATCCCATTAATGACACAGATCTTTTCCTCAACAAAAAGAGTTGTCACTTACTTTATGTTCACTTTGCTGTGGATCACCAGAAGAGTGTTCTGATGGGACAGTCAGTACCATGTTTCCAGGAAGCACACCTTACGTAACTTGGAGCTAGTTTTGATGCAAGAATCTCTCTTGTGTTGGAGGCTTGACTCTTGCTAGCATGGTGTCATAACGCCATCTGTTCCAGCCCAGCTGACCGTTATAATGCAAGTCTCAACAATGTGGAGATAACAAACAAAAGGCTTTACTCATTTACACTTTCTGAGGCTTGTAAGGCTTCAGATTAAATATAAGATTGAACACAGAAAACATATGTGGCATCTCCGGTTATAGGGAACAGAGAAAAGTAATGATTAACATGGAATAAAAACACATAATTGCAGATGCTGGAAATCTGAAACTGAAAAAAAACAGAAGATTAAAGAAACACTCAACAGGTCAGGCAGGATATGTATGAACAGCTTAACTGTTAACATTAAACATTGACGTCCTAGTTCCAGAACAAGTTTCAACAAGCCATAAATATGCAATAGATTTAATAAGAATATTCTAAAATGCATTAACAAACATGACTCTAAGAAAATGAAAATAATGGCTTTACAAACACTGCAGAACGGAATTGGAGGGATGAGTTAATGAAGTGAATGTCTGCATCAGCTGTCATTCAGCTGCTATCACTGAACTTCTTGAGTAGAGGTGTCATGAAATTCAGCCTAACATTCCAGTGCAGTAATGAGGAAATGCCTCACTGTTGGAAGAGCCATCTTTCGGGTGAGAAGTTAAATAAAGGCCCTATCTCCTCTCTCAATGGGCAAAAGGATCCAATGGGACCATTATGAAGAACAGCAGGGAAGTTATCTTTGTGTTCTCGACAATATTTATCCTTCAGTTGCCATCAGCAAAAATATACTATCTGGTCATTAGCACATTGCTATTTGAGGGCTGTTGGATTGCAATGGTGATAACAATTCATTGGCTATAAAGCACTTTGGACATTCCTAATACTACAATCTGTAGTTATTATTGTATCTATTATTACCATGTATACTGTTTACTTTGCGAGCTTCACGCAAGCAAGGAATTTCATGAAAATAAACTAATCTGAAATGAAAGGTACAGAATTCCAGAGATAAGGTGAGAATGACTGTTCTTGACATCTGGCCAGCATTTGACCAAGTGTGACATCAAGAAGCACTGACAAAACAACTCAATGGACATCATGGGAAAAATACTCCATTCACAACTCCTCAGCAAATGAAGCAGCACATGGCTGCATGCAGCAAGACCTAGAAAACATTCAGACATGGGCTGACAAGTGGCAAGTAACACTCACACCATAAAAGTGCCAGGCAATGACCAACTCCATCCATGTCAACAGTAGGTTTGTCCACCTATTGTTGACATTCAATGGCATTACTGAGTCCTCCACCGTCAATATCCAGAGGCTCATCATTGACCAGAAACTAGGCTGGAGAAGCTACCTAAATACTGTGGCTACAAGAGTAGCTCCGAGGCTGGGTATCCTGCGGCAAATGATTCATCTCCTGACACCCCAAGAGATTGTGACCATCTACAAGGCACAAGTCGGAAGTGTGAAGGAATACCTTCTACTTGCCTGGATGAGCATAACACCGACTCTCAAGAAGCTCAACACCATCCAGGACAAAGCAGCCCCTGGGTCTGATACTGGGTATCAGTCCTGATGAAGGGTCTTGGCCCGAAACAGCAACTGTTCATTTCCCTTCAATAGATGCTGCCTGACCTGCTGAGTTCCTCCAGCATTTTGTGTGTGTAGCCCCTTAACTGGCATCCCATCAACCCCTTTAAACATTCATTCTCTCCACAACTGACACATATAGTGGCTGTCGTATGCACAAGCTACAAAATACACTCCAGCTATTCATCCAGGCTACTGCAATAGTACCTCCTAAACCCACAACTTCTATCAATGTTTAGTAGGTGCATGTGAACATCACCAACTGCAGATTCCCTTCTAAGTCTCGCACCACCCTGATTTGGTAAAAAGATCACTGATCTTTCATCTTCGCTGGGTGTAAGTCCTGGAACTCACAACCAAACAATACCCAGAGAACACCTTCCCCACGTATCTTATCACCTTCATCTCCAGGGCAATTAGGGATAGGTGATAAATGCTAGCCTTTCCAGTGACACCCACATCCCAAAAATGAATTTATAACGCGGTTCAATGTTATTTATGCATAAATAGTGCGCAAATTTCAACTGTGGTGCAGGTGCAGGGTTGAAGGCAATATCCAAATCTGGCATCTTAGTTGTACAGTTCAGTTGTTATCATCATGAAGATGGAACATCAACGCCTGACTCATCACTGACATTCATCTGGTGTTCTGAAATTACAAGTTTGTACTCTTGAAATTATCTAAACCCACTGCAGATATTTAAGACTAATAACTATGATTTTAAGCACCATTTTCAACACAAAATATGAGATAACAATTGCTAAACATGCTGCACAAAAGATTAACAGATGCTTGAATGGACTTTCATTCTTTCAGGTTGTGAGTTATTTTAGTAGATTTTTAAAATGTCTGTTATTTAATTTTGTTTTATTTTCTCTGCCAACCTTTTTTCGATCCACTTCTTTTCCTCTTTTCCTTTAGTTGCTTGACTGGTCATTGAATTTAGCTCAGTTAAGTTCCCTCAATATTTTCCCTGTTTGTATCCAAATCCCATTGATTGGACACTCATCTGGGACACTCGCATGGACATTCTCTTGACTATCCTGTTCACAAATCCATGATATCCCATTTCCCTCTCTCTGCGCTGTTGTTAACTTGTACATCCAATGGTTTAGTATTTATGAGATACCTGTGATGCTGAAAATGCTGACATGTACTGCCCACCCCTTCCCTTAAGAAAACAATGGTGATCTACCTCTTAAAAACTGTATATAGTGACAGCACTGGCAAAATGCTGTTGGGTAGGCTTTTCAGTATTTAGACCCAGCTACAGTGAATGACCAATAATTGAGTTCAAAACCAGAGTCAAATTGGATTTGAAAAGAAAGCTGAAAAGTGCCAGAGCAAGTCCTACCAATGTCCACTGTTAAATAACTGCAAAGGGCTTGGATTTTCAACTAAGTTATCACCCCTTCCAGGGCCAGGAATGCCGCAAACAATTGTATGTCTCCCTGCCCAGTAATTCAGCACTCATATTTCAGGTGTGGATAACATAAGGATCACTATAGGCTTATAGCTACTGAAGAAACATGAAAACACCTGAAAAAACTTACATGAGTCCTGCAAAGGAATTATGAGAAGTTCATGTAACATTATTAAATCATTGTATCTAATTGCTTTTTTTAAGCTACATTTTATGCTCAGAAAGTTGAAGGATGTTAATGCTTGAAAATATTCCCCTTCAGACACCCATTATGAGCACCAGTTGCATCTTGGTTAGATACAAAGTAAAGATTCCCGAATTCTTCCCTAACAGTGTCTTTTAATTCTAACTTCAGAAGAATATTCCCTACTGCGCCAGTGTGACACATTTCCATCTTCCACAGTGCCGTCCTCTGGCCTACCAGAGTGAGAATGGCAATTAGTATCAAACTGTGTTGCCAGCTTGTGTGAACTGGGAGCCGAATTCGGATTTTGCAAACTTATTTCATGCAGGGTCTTTTTCTCTGACAGATACAGCAATACGTCATCCCATCTTTCCATCCTGCACTTAAATCCAAACCTCTAGATAAATAGTTAGCTTCTGTTTATGTTCTCCTCTAAGCTGAAACCAGTGGTTTCATCAAGAGACTAGTGTTCAACTGTGAATCTAGACAATCGGTTGGATCATAATGGATCTGCCTGAACTTTCCACTCAAGTTGTCCACCCAGACCCAGGGGTGGTGGCCGAGCCGACCTTCCAAACTTGAGAGTCCACAAAGTAAATTGGTAAATTGGTTTATTATGGTCACATGTACCGAGGTACATTGAAAAACTTTGTTTTGCATGCCACCCATACAGATTATTTCATTACACAGTGCATTGAGGTAGTACAAGGGAAAACAATAACAGAATGCAGAATGAAGTGTTACAGATTACAGAGAAAGTGCAGTGCAGGCAGGCAATAAGGTGTAAGGCCATAAAGAAGTAGATTGTGAGGTCAAGAGTCCAGCTTGTCGTTCTGGGGACATTCAATAGTCTTATAACAGCGCGATAGAGGCTGTCGTTGAGAAGTAGAGTGAACTATGAGTGGTGACTTGACCTCAGGTGGTAGAACTTTAGGTGCTGCCTCTGGAATGTCCAGGTGGTTAATTAATTATAAACAAATTATTATGAAATCCAACAAACAATAGATTAAAAATCTTTTAGGTCCTAGAAATTGTTTTTTAATGTAAAGAAAAAATAAAGCAAATTAAAAGGATACCTTCTTACTCAATGTCAGTTAACCCATAAAACATAAGCATGGGATACTTGGAGCAGACTTTCCTGGATGCATAGTCATTACTCAGCATTGAGTCTGGTAGTAGAATGGGAGGACAAGGGTGCCGGCACTGACCTCCAGCTCATCCTTGGAAGTCAGAGACAAGCTGACGAATGCAGAGGATATAACAGACAATTCTGTACACACCTATTGGTCACAAATGGGCATAATGTGTACTGGAGGTCTATTCAGCTATGGAATTATCACAGCTGTATCGTGAAATTTTTTGAGATTAAGGCAGACTACCAGGATAGATTAGCAGCGAAGAGAAAGGAGAGAAGACTCTGGCTAATTGTCTTCCCCTCCCTTGGGTCCCACCCTTCATCTTGGCTGAGATCAGCTAACTCAGGACACACCTGTGATTTGTGCTCTGTGCCAGGCAGTGCACTTAACAAGTACATGAAGGGGAAATCTGATGATTACTACTCAATGTGGCACATTCAGCGGTATTTAAAAGCAAACTTGTCACTCACATCAATTTGAGAACAGACCCATGACAACATCACCACACACTGTGAACAGGAGCTCAGACTGGTCATCAACAGAGTACGACAACTTCAACAGAGTTTGCAAAGTGTAATTAAAATAAAATCAAACCAACAATTATAAAATATCTTTCAATCCAATCTTTGTAAAATTTGAAAACGCCTAATGATTGCTTTGAATAATCAAGATAAGGAATAGCTTTTCATCATGTTGTGAATCATTTCTTTCTGGGTTTACACTCAGTTCATCTTCCTTTATGACTTACTTGATTTGCATCTATTGAGTGTTACAATGTGATCTTATATTTTTGTATTAAAAATATATCCCAGGGATTTTCCCAGTTATATTTGTTCTTTCCATATTTTTGAATGAATGAATATAAATAAATCTTTCCTTAACAGACCTGTTGCCTGTATATGTCTGTATTGGAAGGTTCTGTACCCTCTGGTCTCTACATTCCAGGACTAAACGTGAGAGAGAGAGAGAGAGAGAGAGAGAGATAGATAGATAGATAGATAGATAGATAGATAGATAGATAGATAGATAGATAGATAGATAGATAGATAGATAGATAGATAGATAGATAGATAGATAGATAGATAGATAGATAGAGTGAGAGAGAGAGAGAGAGAGAGATTCTAAGAGATACTGGAGGTAGCAAAAGTGATAGCTAGAGACAGAGAAAGAGACAAGGAAGGCACATTTTGTAACCAAATGTCAGGATCAACTGTTAGTAATTGATGCACTTAGCATGCAATAGAATGGTAATCCTCACTCAGTGGAGCCTTCCACTCAGGCCACACGATAAGCATCAACCTGGACAAATTGCTCATTCATTGCACTCTAAAATACTCCGTTTATCTCTCATTGATGTCAGATACCTCTTTTGTTCTAAAAAGATAATAAACACTTCATACAAAGCCAATGATTTATCTCGGCCAAAGACCAGAGGACCAGAAGATGCATGTTTAAAGCTCTCACACCTTGAGAAAGTATGCAATGAGAATCTCAGGAAGGAGAATGTGGAACAAAATTGCAGAACAATATTGACTGGATATCAATTCATACTTTTATAAAGTTGGATCAACATATTGTAAGAAAAGGCAAGGAAGGTAAAGATTTTTTTAAGAAAAATAAGTTTCGATATTCTTTCTAAGAACCAAAAAACCTGGAATATTTAACCCCAAATCATGACCAGCAGACAATCATGACTCAGTAAAGACCATCATGCATTATTTTCGGTGTGGTATTTGAGCCTCTAATTCACTCAGTTTAATCCTTGGCCCTCTCCTCATCACCAGTAATATAGTGACATACTCGCCAGCAGCAACTTGGCATTAAGATTGGTACTTCTGGGTCCGGATACTTTCGCTGAAGTCATGAACTTGCTGGACTGTAGTTTGCTGCCGGCTAACCCAGCAAAATCAAGACAATTGCCATTAGCCGGTTCCCCTTCCCACCCTGTTCCACTCCTCTCTCCTTGGTCATGTAGCTCAGCCTAAATCAAACCATTCACAGCTGGGATATCCTATTGAAACCTTCATTGAATTTCCTGCCCTACATGCTCTTTATTCCTTTCAACAACTTCACCTCTTCCTTTATTCTGGCTTCTCATGCATCTCCATTCTTCTAAACCCACCTTAAGCCACTTTGGCCTCCACTCCCTGGAATTTCTTGTCACCGCACCACTTGCTCCTTTTTTAAGCTCCTCTTGAAAATGCAATTGTTTGACCGAGCTTTAGGTGGCCTTTTCTAATGTCTCTTTCTATGATACAGAGTCACTTTGGATGCTCTTCCACAAAAAAAACAAATTGATCATGTTGTTTTATTGTATATAATTTCCTCTAAAGATTTGCACACGAAAATTAAAAGGATGGAGACACAAGAGACTACAGATGCTGAAACCTAGAGCAACAAATAAACTGCTGGAGGAATTCAGCATGTTGAGCAGCATCTGTGGGGGGGGAAAGGAATTGTCGAAAGGACTGATGCAAGGTCTCAGACCAAAATGTCGACAGTTCCTTTCCCCCAACAAATGCTGCTCAACCCACTGATTTCCTCCAGCAGTTTGTTTGTTGCTCCAAAGTTAAAAGGATGTAGTTTGCTACGCTAATGTCTAGACAGAAATTTGACCCGTATCAAAGTCTAGTTTTAGACTAGTAGATCAGAGCAGAATTTGGTCTCCATAGTTTTCAAAAACTGAAGGCACTTTTATACTTCCATTTTAAGACTATGGGAAGTCAATGCATAGCCAATGAAAAAGAATACAGTAAATCTTGATTTACAAATGTTCAGTTTACAAATTTTTGCTATAACACCATTGACTCTTTGGGATACATGTCATTGATCTTCAAAACTATCTGTTGTCATAATTAATAGTGCACCATTCTCCACCCACAATGCCTTTCACACTTCCTCCCACATTTTCATGAAGATCACAGTGCTCTGCGTGTTATCATGAACTGTCGCAATTTATTCTGTGCACCCTTCAAGATGGCTTCGAAACTCCCCTGCACTTCTAGAGAATGCACTTCTGCTAAGAAATCACAATAATCTATAATCATTTATACTAAGGTGAATATGTGAAAAAGATGAGCATTTTGTAAAGATCACTATTCGTTTCACTTTGCAATGTTGACAATGGAATCAATCCTTAGCAAGAGAAAAAAAATAAAAGTTGGTGCTCTCAGTGTTACATCTGAAAGTGCATCATGAGCAATGAAGAGCAGAAATGATATTATGGGAAAAAAAACGGATTAAGAGTTGGTTAGAGGATCAGAATCAATGGCAGGTGCCCCTGAGTTTAATGTAGTCCAAGAAAAAGCAAGGTTGTGGTGGCACATCTTGAAAGATCATCAGGAGAGTAATAGATCTTTTAAACAAGTGGATACATTCAAGGCCAGCCATGGCTGGTTTGAACTTTTCAAGAAATGTGCACAAATGCATAATATTTGTATTGTGGGGGGAAGTAGCAAGTGCAGGTACCATGGTGACAGAAAATTTTCCAAAGGAGCTGAAGTAAATCATTGAGGAACATGGCCACTCTCTTGAACAAGTGTTTAACACAGATGAGACAGAGATCTTTCAGAAAAGGATGCTTTAACTCAAGGGATGAGTAAACTGCTCTAGGCTGCTAGGCAGCCAAAGATTGTCTTACTCTTCTCCCGAGAGGCTCAAAGAATCCAAAAGCTCTAACAAGGTACTAAGAGACTAAATTTCCAATGGTGGGACAATGCAAAACAAAAGTCTAGATGATGGCATTTCTCTTCAGGATTGTATCACTCCCCATCTATGGAATGATAGTGTGCAAAGAATAACCTGGACAACAGAGTCTTGTTCACATTGACAATGCCCCTGGATAACCAGCTGATGTCAAGGACAAGATTGAAAACATTCAGATAACATTTTTGCCCCTAACACCTCATTATTGTCACAACCCATGGACCAAGTTGTTATTGCTTTGTTCAAGGTTGACTACCTGCAACATGCAATGAAAATTGTCATTTTGGAGTCAGACAGCAATGACAAACCAATCCTTGCAAAAATTTGAAACAGGAACAATATCCTGAAAGCCATGGACTACATCAGTGGCTCTTGAGATATCTTAATCCATGTAACAATGAATGGAGGGAATTGTGGACAGGATGTGTGCAAGACTCCTGTCAGTCTACAAACCTGAAACATCTCCAAAATGACATTGTCCAGTTGGAAAATGAGGCTGGGGTTTAATGAAATTTACCAGGATAACATGAAAAAGTTAAGGAATTTCATGATAATGAGACTAGAAATGAGGATCTGCTGGAGTTTGAATAAATAGGAGTTACCAACTTAACACCACCAATACCAAAACAGCCACTAGAAAATACTTTTGGAGATGTTCTTCCACATTAGCAAAGGACAGCCATCTTTTGTGCCAATGATCCCCGTATAGAGAGAAGCATTAAATATGACTGCATGATAGAAAAAAGCCATGTTTTGCTGAAAGGAACTTTATCAAATGGAAAACATGAGAGAGATCTGTTCAGATTTCTATTTATACCTTCTTTGTGCATCAGTCACCCAGGAAAAGTCACATGAAGCTTCACCATCATTCTCACAAACTCTATCAAGCCCAGGTCCATCACCAATACCATCTGAACTCCAGCGGCACTTCCACCTCTGACCTGCCCATTGCACCACTTCAACATGTAAAACCCATCCAACAACTTGGCGAGCACCCTGAGTAGGTACTTCATTTATATCATATCTTTATATAAAATTTTAAAAAATTAGTTGCTAATTAACTAATATTTTGTTGTTTCAGTTCCATTTATTAATGTATATTTATGTGTTTTGCGTGTTTTAACTGCAATTCTTAAGTTCTGAAACACAACCTGTACGTTTAGCCTTAAATTAGTGTTCAATTTATGTAATTTCACTTAACAAAACATTTTGTAGGACTGCATCTCTTTCACAAATCAATGAATTTCTGTAAATTTGAAATAATGCAAGGAAACTGCCAAAATAAAACTAATATGCAGACAAGAAATAAATAGGTCTGTAATACATATGATAAAATTGTCTGTTAGTCTATTCCATGTTTACAGTTTACCTGTAGAAATGCCTCACAAAATTATGTTGGATTTTCAATATTTTCCTTAGCATGACATAGTTCAAGCTATACTGTTCAATTTGTACCTTAAGCAGGTAGGAATAGTGTACTGTCAAAAACAAAGCACTGAGACAGGACAGGAGCTTCTGTTTCTCTATAAAGGTAATTGTAAATAATCCAAAGATATTTTTCCAAAGAGCTGAGCTTCTGATCGCTTGGCCAATATTCAACCCTCATCCAACAGCACCTAGGCTGGTTATCTCATGATCATACATCACTTGTTGAATGTGAATTGATGGCTGCATTTATCGACCCCACCTGTAAGAGATTATGGAATGCCCTGAAGATAGAACAGGCACAGTGCCAATACAAGTTAATTCTTTCATCTGGATGATAAGCAATAATAAATTGAGGGAGAAATTTGTCTTTGGTTGCTGAGCTAAGATTTGTAAAGATATATTGATGTAAAGATATAAAGATACAATGGTCGATATACTGCAATTTTAAAAAATTCATTTGATGGAATGTGGGCATTGGTGGCAAGGAGATCACTTATTGCCTACCCCTGATTGCATTTGGCAAGGTGGTGATGAGTTGGCTTCTTGAGTTGCTGTAATCCTTTCGCTAAAGGAACTCCCATTATACTCTTGGGTAGGGAGTTCCAGGATTTATATCCAGTGACAGTGGAGAAACAGCAGTATATTTACAGGCTAGGAAGGTAAATGATTTGGAGTGGAACCTGCAGGTTGTAGGGTATCCATGGCTGTCTTGGTAGTAAAGTTTGCAGTCTTGGGAGGTGCTGTTAAAATAACAGCAGTGCATTTTGTATGTGGTACACACTGCAACCAAGATAAGCTGCTGATGGTGCGATTTAATATTTAGGAAAGTGGATGGGCTGACAGTGAAGCAAATAGGTTTTGACTTAGAGGCAAATGATAAAGAGATGCAAAATGATACATATGTGGTAGAATTTGATCCCTGGTCAATGTGTCATGGAATAGATAGTAGGGCAAACTTATCAAGGACAGAGGCACTTAATACCCATTGGAACCAGCACTTCAAAAATCTACTCAACCAAGAGTGTTCCCTTGACCTCAGTATCCTTGATTCCATTCCCAGCAAACTACCCAGTTCAGCTTTGCTGCCACTCCTGACCAGCAAGAAGTTGAAAACACCATATGCCAACTGCAAAACAATAAGGCCTCACTACTTGAGAGAGACCACCAACGCCAAATGCTCCAAATCCACTGGCAGGATATACAGACCAATGACTTTACCAGACTAATATCCCCAGCATTGGGGCCATAATTATGCTCTGTCAGATCCAATGGACAGGCCATGCCATTTGAATATTGGTTTATAATTGTCACATGTACTGAGGTACAGTGAAAAATTTGTCTTGCATACTGTTCATACAGATCAATTCATTACACAGTGCACCGAAGTAAAATTAAATTTTATTTACAGCGTGGTAACAGGACCTTCCAGCCCAATGAGTCTGCGCCGCCCATTTTAAACCCAAATTAACCTACCCGTACATCTTTGCAATGTGGGAGGAAACCGGAGCACCCAGAGGAAACCCACACAGACACGGGAGAACGTACAAACTCCTTACAGACATCAATGGGAATCGAATCCCGATCGCTGGCGCTGTAATAGCATCGCGCTAACCACTACGCTACCGTGCCGCCCCTAAGTACAGGGTAAAACAATACAGAATGCAGAATAAAGCACAACAGCTACAGAGAAAGTGCAGTGCAGGTAGACAATAAGGTGCAAGGTCATAACGAGGTAGATTGTGAGGTCAAGAGTCCATCTTATCGTACTAGGGATAACTGACATCAGACTCTCAAATTACACTATCTAACCCAAGCTCCATCACAGCAGGAGATTCCCAGATGGACAGAGGAAGCCATTCAAGGCTGTTCTCAGAAACAACTTGAAAAATGTTAACATCCCCACGTAATCCCTGACCCATGACCACGCAGAAAGGAGAAGGAGCATTCAAGATGGCATTGAGAACGTTGAATTCCTTTGTTGGGAGCACACAGCAGCCTAGTATGAACCACAGCAGAGGTGCACCACCTCCCAAACAACCCATCCATCTGCCATGTCAAGCACCTCCTGACCCACCTCATCAGCCACCTCCAAACTGATAGGACTTAAATGGAAGCAAGTTGTGCTCAATATCAAGGGACCGTTGAAGAGAGAGAAGAGTTCTAGTCATATCAGGGAATAGTACTTAGCTGCCAAAATTCATTCCATTGTGAAGTTAACTTTTGAGGCAGAGGGGACCATATTCCTGCTACTCCATAATATGTTCAGCATTACTGACTGGCAATGAATTTCTAGGCAGTGTTTGCAAATTAAGAAATATACTGTAAAAGATATTTTTTGTGGGGTTGTAGTCAGCTAAATGTGTTAGTCTCTCAGTATTACATAACTTTTTTATCTCCATACTAAATTCATGAATTTGTTAAAGATTACACAGAAGAAAGCAAAATAAAAAATAAGTCAAGTTTGTGTAAATGTCACTATGCAGTGACACCCCTTCAAATTGATCAATTCCAGCAATCTTAATTGCACAATAATATTTAATGCATACAGTAACAAGGCAAATCAGGGATTTAACTTGCACCAATTTGGACATTAATTATGCCATTTTAGTGGAGTACTTTGAAGTCTGAACTTTACAGGATTTCCATTGTTAAAACAGGAATTAGAAAAACCAATGAAAGGATGTGAGTGGAAAGTTCTTTCAGACTATGTCTTGCCCTCAGGCAGCTCCCCAATGCCTCACTTTTATTCCTCTCCTTATCTATTGCTTGTCAAAGTACAGATTAACACTAATAACAAAAGTGGGTCCCTTACCACGGAGGCAAATATTTAATCCAATATAAAACATGCAAGTTCAGATCTTAAGTATAACCTTTTAAAAATACAATAGCTGCTGAGATCCTTAACATTTTCTTCCTGTTAATATCAGTAATTAGCTACTGAGTCATGAATGAAATATCATACTGCCGCTTCTCTATAGTCACTGCCCTTACACCTGAATCATCAGTATAAAAAACATCCTTAACAAAACAATTTAAAACAACTGATGGCTTTTAATTACCTGCAGTAAATGGCAACCTCTATTAGGCTGCTACTTTGTTCATAAAGAATGAATAGCAATAGGAAAGTTTTTTTCACTCAACCATACCAAAACAAGCATCACTTGATCGCACCCCATCGTGGTGAAATGAGTTCTGCGGGTAGTGCATCCAGTAATTAGGTGAAAACACTCTTCACAAGTCTTATTAATTCTATTGTTTTGATCTTTTCTGAATTAACAGAAAAGAGGCCAGGTTATTATGACATTGCATGATGCTTTAATATTCCTAATATATAATGTCAGTTGGTGTCTACAGAGATTTGCACACAATTATTTTTTATAGTAATAACTTATATCACAATAAGTTTTAATAAACTATTCAGAGGGCTCTACACCATACAAAATCACAGATTTAAAATCGTACATAAACGTACTTCCACACGCGCGTGCTCACGCACACACACACACACACACACACACACACCATTGTCCCATTTATGCCAATTTTCTGGTACCAAACAACTGAAATAATCTGAGGCTGACAATGTTAGCAGACAAATGCTTAATGCATCATTCAGATGACATTTTTCCGTCTATTATTTTAACAGAAGCATTAACCCACTTAAAATGAACTGGTTAACACCTCTGTTAAATTAGTGGACAAAAGAATGTCATATAAATGCATTAAGTATTTTCCCACTAATATCAGCAAGAGTAATTTCTAGCCTTTTATTTTATAGAACTGCATCCCCCTGACCCCAAGGCATTTCACAATACGTATTCTTTCTCACAGCAGTCACAGCTGTCTGGCTCAAGCTAACATCTTAACTGGTTGACAGCAGTGGGGTGGCACTGATCCCTCTCTTGGAAAAGCACTCTACTTCTATGTGTACCACCCTAACAGAAGCATCACCGAGAAGTGATATGTGACAATATAAGAATTGGTCTTTTAATGACAAATATAGCTTCAATTTAATCTCAGTCCTCAACACGGTTATAGATTGAGACATTGTGGAATTGCGTGGAGGCAGGAATTGGTGTTTGACCTGGTTTCACCAGATCTTTGCTGCATTTCTACTGAAGGTGAAGGAAGGTAGGGAACATCTTAAAATCAGTGAGGATGACAAGGATTTGATAAAGAAGGAGAAAATAGAATATGAAAATAAGCAAGCAAAAGCATAAAAACAGACTGTTAGAGCTTCTACAGACATATAAAAGGGAAAAGACAAAAGCACAAATATGGGTCCCTTACAGACAGAGGAGGGAACCTTTATATTGAGCAAGAAGGAAATGACAGAGGGATTAAACAATTACTTTGTGCCTGTCCAGAAGAAGACGTAATAAACCTCCCAGAACCAAGGGTCCAGTGCAAATAAGGAAGAAAAACTAATTAGAATTAGCAAAAAAAAGTACTACTAGAGAAGTTAGTAAGCCTAAAAGCTAATAAATCCAAGGACCTTATGAGCTGCATCCCAGAATTTTGAAAGAGGTGGTGGCTGCAGAGATAGTGGATGCTTTGGATATCATTTTCAATTGATCCTGTAAAGATCTGGGCAGATGGGAGCCTAACAAAGGCAAATCCTCTGTTTAAGGAAAGAGTGAAAGAGAAAAGCAGAGAACTACTGACCTGTAGGTCTAACACTAGTAGTTGCAAAAATACTGGTATCTATAATAAAGAATATGATGTCAAGACACTTAGAAAATTATATGATTGAGCAGGTTTTGACTGAGTTTTTGAGGATGTATCTAGCAATATAGATGAGGGGAGACCAGTAGATCTGGTTACTTGGATTTTCAAAAGGCTTTCAATAAGGTTCCACACAGGAGCTTGATAAACAAAGTTAGAAGACATGGAGATGGGGATAATAGTCAGTTAACAAGTAGAAAGCAAAAAGTTGGAATAAACAGGTCCACTCAGGTTGGCAGGTTGTGACTAATGTGGTACTGCAGGGATCAGTGCTTGGGCTCAAACATTTCCCAATCTCTACCACTGATTTGGCTGAAGGGACAAAAGGTAATATTTCCAAGCTTGCTGACATCACAAAACCAAGTGGGAAAGTGAATAGTGAGGAGAATGCAAAGAGACTTCAAGGGGATGTAGACGAGGCACACATGGAGTAGAACATGAAAAAAATCCATGGTTGTGGATTTTGGAGGACAGAACAGAAATGTTGAATTTTTTTTAATTGGTAAGAGATCATGAATTGTTTATGTTTAAAGAGACATGGGTGTCCTTGTGCATAAGTCACTGAAAGCCAAAAACACGAGTGCAGTAAGCAATTAGGAAGGCAAGTAATACATCGACCTTTATTGCAAGAAGATTTGAGTACAAGAATAAAGATGGCTTACAACAGTTAGGGCCACTCCTGAATTAATGCCCACAATTTTGGCTTCCTTAGATATGGGGTGGTTGTTTCTCCTGGCTGATGAGTCTGGAACAAGGGATCACAGTCTTATCATAAGGAGTCAGCCATTTGGGAGTCAGATGAGGAAAAATGTCTTCATTCAGACATTAGTGAATCTTTGGAATTCTCAAACCTGGAAAGTAGTTGAGGCTCTGTGATCAAATGCATTCAAGAGAGAGAGAGAGAAATTGCTGGATATTAGAACCATGACATATGAGAATAAAGGAAAATGTGATTGAGGTACAAGATGTGGCATGACCTTGCCAAATGATGGAGCAAGCTCAGTGGGCCAGAAGGCCTACTCCTGCTACTATTTCTTATGTTCTTATGTAATGTATTTCAAGTAGGTCATGAGGAGCCTGGTTCACAGCTTGTTCTCGGCATACCCACAATGTTCAGGATTATACATTGGGACTAATTTTAAACACTCAGCCCTGCTGCAAGCATCTAAACTGACATTTATGAGTAAGGAGCATAAAACAGGTATTAACTGTCATGCAGCAAGGATACCAATTAATACCCATTTTATGCCACAGTTTCTGGTTTGGGGCTAAGATGCATTTTTTGAGATACTGTACATGGGCTGTTTTGCCTTGCAACCAACCATCCAACCTAATCTCAGCACACTTGCTACTGACACTGTGGTAGAAAATAGTCTCTAAACAAATATAAACATCCAGCTGCAAGGCGTTTATCAGTGCTTTACACCTTCCTGCTTCTCTTTAACTACAATGTGCAGCTCTTTCAAAAGAATACATGCTTAATTTTGATTTGTTATTTAAGATCATTCTGGTACTCTTCAGATTGCTGGAAGTTGATTAAAGCTGACATTCTGTTGCACCACAGTCAGAATGAATACTGTCTGTATAATGCAATGAGCATACATACAGTATTTTTTGGTACTGACCAGACTCCTCGTTCATTGGTAGAGGTGAACATTCCAAGGCTAATCTCATATGGTGAGTCCAATCGTTACAACTGAGTTGTCTTTCCTTCCCATTTCACATATCACATTGCCCTATTTGTCAGCTGCATTCTTTCATGATGTCGCTCTTTATCTCACATGACTGGGCCCAGTGAAAAGGACCACAGACAGGCCAAGCCACCAAAACAGCCTCGAACAGTGTGAGGTCATGCTGTTGGATGGCTCTGCCTGAAACTGTGGGCATCTCTTGCTCCCTTATAAATAGATGCACAACCTTGGAGTGAAAAGGCTGGTTTACTTAGGGTATTGGCACCTCCTCCTCCTCCCCTCCCCCATCATTCCTATTGCTGTGGGGTTAATAGCTATGTCATGTGGGGTCAGCAAAGACATCTGGGTCTCAGATAATATGCTTACAGTGATTACCACACATAATTGACTGACCTTACCTCATTCTTCCCCTGCCTCAGGCCACAGCTGATAGCATGAGATGCTCTAGAACAGTTCAGTTCCAGTTACTCCATTGTACTGATGAGCAAACATTTTAGTCTGCTTTGTATGAATTACATTTTACAGGCCCCAAATGTGCTGTCTAAAGCACAGAAAATGTGACCTATTTAGAAGCATTGTGTTGCATTTGAAAAGATCCACGGCTGAAGTTCTTTTAATGGCAAAACTCTACACACACACAAAGGCAGGGCTGAAGAAAAATTTACCATTGCATAAGTATATCGGATGCCATTGTTCACCCTGTGAGAACATTTTGAATAGTATCAGAAATATTGTGGAAGTGCAGTCAATGTAGTGAGTGTCAAAATATATTTCCCAGTGTTTGGTTTGCGTTTGCCCCTTTTTTTCAAATCATATCTTTTGAAAATAAATAATTACTGATCATCATACTGCAATGTGCCGCCAAACAGTCTGTGCTGCTACCAAATTGGAAAAAAAGATTTTGGGTTCGAGTTTGGAGCACTTCTCTCATTTTGAACACTACTCCAAATATTAAGAATAATACTTAACATTAGCTGTTTGAGGTGGCAAACATTACATCATCACTCTGCTACAATGGTTAAGATTTAATTGTCCCACTGTTCTCCGATCCAATAGTTTTACTTCATTCTTATAGGGAAATCAGAACGATAAAGCCAACATATGGGGAAACAATAACGCGCTTTATTACAACAAATTACACGAAACAAATCTGGTACAAAAAAAAACATGTATACATTTCCTCCTTTATTTATGTGTCACTAGTGATGTTTTCACGCTGCCTTCATTAATTCGTATGCAGACGTTATCTCTAATCCGCAGCAGATTGAGTGACACTGCCTACCGAATGTAAGACACGATATCCTATTGATTCCCGTAAATCCCAAACAATGCTGTTTGCATGCTTGTTTCTGTAATAATATAGATATGCCATTCGGAATTAAAGCGCCAGCCAGACTAGTGGTAACTAATTGTGTTGCGTGTAATGAGTGCAATTTCAAATTGTTATAACCCAGAGCTTTTCTTGCAGCATATGCTAAATGCTTTCAAGTCTTTGTGGGGGAAATAATTGATTTCTTGTGCTTTGGCCACGAGAAAATTATTATGATCTTTTTGAATAACGCCAAAGAAAGGATTGGAAATGATTTAAATTGGTATTATAAGAGGGCCGCTCTGTCAGGGATTGCATTTTTGACTGACATTCCACAAAAGATGCAGGGTTTCGATTAGGCAGCATACCTTCCAGATCTCATTTCTCAGAGGGGGAAGAAAACTGTTAATTTAGTTGGACAAAACTAAGTAGTTTATAATCCAGGAGCATAATTCTGCAGAGAATATTGGACAGTTTAGAGGTTAATCACTGTCGCCTGGTTACAACAGTAACTCAAGAATTAATTCCTCCAAATGCAAACGGCTAGCGTTTTATCAGCACTGCAGATTAGAAGTGTTAATATACAGAATAGAATGGATGCTCAAGGGCCAGTTTCCTCTTATCTACAAACTTTACAACAGAGCCCAGCTATTGCACAACCTCTGCACTTTCCATAATAAGCCCCCTCATTTTGCCTCTCGAGCAGAACTATCAAGCCTTCCCCCACCCCCTCCCTGTCCCAAAATCAGGGTATTATAGACTGCAGCTAATTGGAAGATCACTCTAATGCATTAAAAGATAAAATGCTTTGGCTGCCGGCCTAAAGTATGGATCAGAACAATGTTGGAAGCTATATCTATCTATGTCACACTCAGAAAGATTTACATGCACACGCATTAAATTGCCCAAAACACCTCTTTGTTTTGCTGCATACAAACACGTTGGGGGAAGGAAAACAAAACAAAATAAAATCTACAAAGACACAGATACTAAGCAACCTTTAAAAATGGAACGGACAAGAAAAAAAATACAACAGTTTGATTCACATTATCTTTCCCAAGCAGCCAATTATCGTCTCCCTTTCCGTCTTTTTGCAGGTTATTTGTGATGATTAAATGAGACTGCGCTAGTGGTGAAAATTATAAATTTGCGCCCAGACGGAATCATGTCCTTTCTCATTAAAAGTTGGCAAGAGTGGTTGAAGAATATTACAAGGCTGTAAATCTCCTTCAGTCGCTGTTCAGTAATACTTAACATGTTTTAAGGATTGTCATTTAAACAAATATATCAAAAGCTTTTTTTTCATCCTAGACGGACTGCAACATAATCTATATATGTTCATAAACGCAGCACGATGCAGGTTAATAAACGGAAAATTAAATACAATCTAACCGCTTGGCATCCTCCTCGCTCCCATTGCGTGTAAAATTATTTCTTCACTACTAGAAGTCGCCGCTATCTGTTTACCAACACAACATTCATTTCATCTTATTATGGTTGAGTCCTGGAGGATTTAATTTCATGCTGAATAATGGTCGGCAAAGGGTGATTTAACTATGTGTATGAAGTGCTACATAGGTTGCGGGCTAGATTGTACAGGATATGGGTGTCACAGCACCTACAAACCCAAAGGCACTAAGGCCTCTGCATGCATCTCTAAATCATCCTTACACTATCCGGCATTTCGCCTACTACAGTAAAGACAGCATTAGACCACTTGACCTCGGTGTTGAAGTAAACGGCTCTTCCACAGTGAGTTTACAACACGAGAAAGTTGTTGCTAGAACAGAATCAAAATGTTGGACGTGTGACAAGACGACAGACGTGAGATCGAAGAAGAAAAAAAACCGCAAGGAATTATGTCAGATTTTCTTTTGTAAAAACATGTAGATTCTTAAAGGACTTTTGCTGATGCGGAGAGTTGCACCGCATGCGTTCACGGCTTTTGATTAGGTTAGCTTGCTGCCTTTCCGTCCGCAGCAACTTAAAGCCACGATTTCTGCTGTTAATGCATTCATAAAAATGGAAGAAAAACTAATTGCGATTGACTGTGCGATTTAATGGAAAATAATGTTATTTGAAAGGAGATTTATGCAGCATTCCTAACTGGACCTTAATGAGCTAACACTGCAATTTAATAGTTTGTGAAAACTATATGAATTTATTTTTTATATAGTTACATCATTTTTACTGGAATGCCTAAAGTTGTTTTACAAATTTAACATAATCTAATCACATGCAATCAGTCTTATATCCCACAGGTTTGAATTGGTCAAAATAATTGGCAAAACACATCTAAAGGTCTAATTCAAAATGACATAAAATGTATTCATGTATATGTGAAATTAAAATAGCTAAAAATTAGCATGTTTGCAGAGAGCTGGAGGCAGATTATTAATTCTGAAATATGTACCACTCAGTGTATGTGTATGGCATGCTGCAAATAGATTGTTATATAAATGCAGGTTTGTTTATATATTTTCTGCTTTAAAATATCAGCTAATGGTAAGGGAAGGGTTGGTTAGTGGATTATTTGGTTCTGATAAGCAGGCAGATGGGGGTTTTTACACCGTGGTAATTACACTAGATCCAGGCGACTAATGAATTAAAACATTACATCCATTTTTAATCACTCTGCCACACTGAAGCCACACTATTCTGTTCCTTGGCCTTTTTACTACTGTATATTGAAGACAAATGAATCCCATTAATTCCTTTCAATTATTCCTCTCAAACTAATGTTGTTTATATTCAAAAGTAAATTCAATATTATTTCAATAATTTTATACAACAAATTCTTTAAGTTTGGCATATGACCTAGCTTAATTAGACTGCTAATTCAGGTTGCTGAAATAAGGACATTAAACATTTGGAAAGAAATGCTTTGGCATCAATGCTGTAAATCTACAATCAGATGAAGCAAAATATTCAGTGGATCACCATGCCAGAAATTATTATGTTACTAAAGCAAAATATATACTCAGAAAGGTATTGATAGAAATCCAGACATATGCATGTTTAACTTCACACAACAATTAAATATCTAAGTAATTTATTTTTTTAAAGTAAGATTATAAACATAACTATTTAACAAACCGTGACAGGATTCCACCAGCATCTGATATAGCAAATGCACATCCTGGGGTGTTACTGAACCACTCAGAGCAGTATGCTTGATCTGAGTTAAGTTAGCCGGTTTCACACAAGTGGAAGGCAGCAGGGTCACAATTCACCTTGGTGCCTTGGGTTTTAGAAAACAAAATGAGCCAGATTTCCAACTCCTGTTTGAGTATAAATATAGCCTGCAAAGAGTTGTGCAAGAGTAGCCCAGTTTGTACACAGTTGTCCCTCCAGCTTTTTTTCCCCTCTTTATGAGGATGCATCTGGCCTTTGCTCATCACCTGCCAACTAAAGCATGGCTGAGATTACAACCCTGCCACATGGGAAACCATAGCCACAAAACATATTAGAGGTTCTGATAACAAATCACAAACCCTGGCAGCAACACTTATCCCACCCTGGCAATGAGCCTGACTAGTGTTGTGATTTAAATTTAGGAACATCGGATGTGTTGTCTTTTTGTACACAGAGCAATTTGCAGCAATGGTAAATAGCATTCAGCATTAACATAAACAGTTTTAAATAATGTCGCTTATGCCAACATTAGGGCAAGGCCGCTGTAAGGGACTGAGAAACAATCTCATCATACAAAGCTGCACATCGTTCTATTCATTTACTAAGAAAATTGCTAAAGCTGTCAAAAGCATTACATTGCACTTAAAAATGAAGTTGTGTGGAAATATTAATATTGTCTGCATAATACTGACTGAAATGCATCACATCTAATTTTTTTCCAATGCTGTATGTCTAACTGAAATGGAAAAGATAGTATTTAAAAATGATGGCATGCAATTTAATATGCAAACACTAATTTGTCTCATTCTGTGGATGGTTGTGATTGTGCCACAGATCAGAAACATGATAATTACCTGCAGTGAGATTAAAAACAATAACTAGGCTTAATTATTACTCAACCCTCTGCACTGTGCGACATATTCTAGGATGAGCATAAAAGCTAGTTCTCAGAGTAGGCACCCATGAGTGATGGTTTATTATTACAGATAATCTTTAACTTGCACATTAAAAATAATCACAAGTCAGAGGTTTGCATTTTTCAGTTTTGAATGCTTTTGGATAAAATGTAATATTTTATATTGTGTGTCAGCTGTGACTTAGATTGTGACCCTCTTGCATCAGAATCAGGAAGGTTGCAGGTTCATTTTGGCTAATGGGTTGCAGGTTCAAATCCCACTCCAGAGCCTCAAAGAAGATGAACACTCCAGTGCTGTACTGACGGTGTTCTAGACTACTGCAGATGCCACCTTTCAGATCAGGCATTAAACCAGGGCCCCAACTATTCTCTCAGGCTGATTTAAAATATCACACAGCTCTACTATTTTGAAAAAAAGTAGGGAGTTAACACTGGTACACTGGCTGCCATCTATCCCCCAATCAACATCATTAAAAAGATACATTATCTGGTCATTATTTTCTGGGAGTCTGCTGAGCCCAATTTGACTGCCATATTTCCTACATTGCAAAATTAGCTAGAACAGAAGCAATTCAGGAGATTCTGAAAGTGGTGTGTAAAATGTTGTGGAAACACATGATTTTAATTTTATTTATCCTAATGCAGAAAAGTCTAGTTTAATGTTTCCAAGTTTTGGCCATTGGGTTCTGTCCATTTGGCAAAGCACATGTCACCTGGTTACTTTATTAACCTGTTTCAAGTATGGATTTTTGGATTAAGGAGCAAAGGTTACAGCTATACCAAATGATACAATCTTTATTGTAACTCAGATGGGAAGTTCTAATGTGGAGTCTATGATCACTAGGGAAAACCAAACTTATTTTTTTTAATATTAGTAAATGCTGATTGTTTTGTTGCTTCCTGACCAACATTAAAATATAACTGCCATAAAAACTCTGGTCAGTGACTATGTGCACATATGCGTAAGTTTGTATGTGCAAGCATTCATTTCCCTTCATTGTAACAACATCTCAGACCAATACCTGCACTATAACAATGCCTTTTTAATGTTATTATTTTATAATAATATTAGTAGCAATTTACAACAGCAAAACTACTGCGGTCACCTTCAAGACTGAAATAAACTGTTTGAGGAAGGAAACCATTGAACCCAGGAGACAGACCCTGCACGGAAATTTCGTGCTTTAAACTAGTCACGATGATGACTTTTAAAAAGTGCAAGGGTGACTGTTTAATCCAGTGAAAGGTTCTGTTTCCTGGATTTATTTTTGGTAACATTCAGCTTCCACTAGTACCTATGTCCATGTTAGCTATTGGCTGTCTAATCCAGGAGCAGACCCTATCCTATTTAATTGAATTGGACACCTGCTGGGTGTGAGAAAAACTACTTACATAATGGAAAACACAGGAAAAACAAGCCCAGCAATGTATTACTCAGGCTTAGTTACAATCCTCTCCTGCCCCAAGTTTCAATAAAAGCCTGCCAATGCTTTGGTTAGAAAATTGTTCTCCATACCAACAGGCTACTCTCAGCTTTAAGCTAGAAGTGACCATTTGTGGGAAATTACAATGTCATTTAATTAGTTGTGACATCAGTGAGCTAAATGAAACAGCAATTCCCCCTCCTCCCCCCCTCCATCACCGCTCTCTGACACATACATACACATACTTGCACATGCTGCATTCACATTGATGTGATTTTAATTTGGATTCTTGGAGCCAGGCATCTGTAAGCCAGATCCCATCTGGATCTAGTTTTTGTAGCCTAAATCTAACCTTGTAGATCCAGCCAGGATCTGAAATAAAAAGCACCAAGGTTAAAGCATTTTAGATCATAAGATATCTGTGAGGAAGTGCCGAATGTGGAGGTGCCCAAGTCCGGGGCCAGGACAGGCAACATATCCTTCTGGACAAATAGCTTATTTACATTCACTGTCTATGTCCACACATGGAGAAAGCCCCAGTGAAGGTTCATCACAGTTGAGAGGGGAGAGCAACCTAGAAGAGGAGAAAAGGCCAGTGTCTGATATCTGTATTAGTCATAGAGACACACAGCATGGAAACAGGCCCTTCAGCCCACTGAATTCATACCGATCACTTACTTACATTAATGCAATGTTATTCTCCCCAAATTACCTAGACACTAAGGGCAATTTACAATGGCTAATTAACCTGCCAACCCATGCGGTCACAGGGAAAATGTGCAAACTCCACACAGACAGCCCTGGAGGTCAGGATTGAACCTGGGTCCCCAGAGCAACACAGCAGCAGTTCTATTAGCTGTGCCATGTGCTGCCCAAATATTTTTGGTATTTAGGGAATTCTCTTTATAAAAAGAAATGTGTTTGGTGAAACTCCATCCTTTTCACAATAATTGTTTTGAGGAAATCTGGGGTCTTCAGGATTGGTCATCAAGTGAGAACCACGTAAAAGAAGTGTTAAGTGTTTTCCTATATCGATCAGTGTGGCTGGAAGGAAAGCTGTTTCTCCAATTATTCAGATGGGAACATGAGAACTAAGGGACAGAAGCAGGCCAATCAGCTCTTCAAGCCTGTTCTGCCATTTTGTAGGATCATTGCTGATCCCATCTTGGTTTCATTTCCACTTTCCTGCTCTCTCCCCAAACTCCTTGATTCCCTTGTGGTTTAAATGTCTGACAGCCTCTGCCTTGAATACATTCAATGACTCTTCCTCCGCGTCTCCACGGGATAGAGAATTCCAAAGATTCAAGACTCTCTCAGAGAATAAAAAATCCTCTACATCTCCACTATAGCTGGGCGACCTCTTATTCTGAAACAATATCCCACTAGCAGAAACATCCTGTCAGCATTCATTCTGTTAATGCTGTTTGGAATTTTACATGACTCAAAAAGATCACCTCTCATTCTTGAAAACACCAATTAGTGTACACTCAACCTGCTGAACCTTTCTTCATAAGTCAACTCCTTCATGTCAGGAATCAATATAGTTAACCTTCTCTGCAATACCTCCAACACAAGTATATTATTCCTTAAATATGGAGGCAAAACTACACACAGTACTCCAGGTGCAATCTCATCAGTACTCTCGAAAGATGAAACAAAATGTCCCTCTTTGGGTCCTCCTGTCATTCTATCACCAACTGACATGACTACAGCACACTTGGTTCTTTCAGCTATGAGATCATAAATAACTGAAGCCCCATCACTGATCCCTTTGGCACCAACTAGTGGCACTGTTTTCTGTTAGTTAGCCAATAAATCTTATCTTTGCAGCACATGGCACCTTAATGAATGTCATCTGGAAATCCAAGTACACTTCATCTGCTGGTTCCTCTCTACCCACTGTGTTAGGCAAAGAACTCCACACCATCAAAAGCTTGATTATCTTATGACACTGCTTGATTATCATATGAATCTCCAAATGTCCTGCAACAACCTCAACGAGTTATACAGCATAAAATGGGCCCTTCAGCTCACCATGTCCACAATAACCTTTTTGCTCATCCACACTAATCCCATTTGCCCTCATTAGGTTGATATGCTTTAATCCTTGCATATTTAAGTGCCTGTCTAAATGTCTCTTGAACATAGTGATTGTATCTGACTCCACCATCTCCTCTGGCAGCGAGTTCCAGATATCAAACACTCTCAGTGTGAAAAAAAGGTTTCCCCTTAAATCCCCTTTAAACCTCCTCCCTCTCATCTTAAACTTATGCCCTCTCGTTTTTGATACCCCTGCCATGGGAAAAGATTCTGAATATCTATACTACCTATGCCTCTTATAATTTTACATAACTCTATCAGGTCACCCCTCAACCTCCTTCCCTCCAGGGAAAACGAATCCGGCCCACATCATTAACAAAAGAATCCAGTATTTTCCCAATACCAGATGTAAGTCTATCTGACTTATTGTTTCCTGCTTTCGGTCTCCTTTTCTTAAATAATGCTACTTCATTTGCAGTTTTCCATTCTGGGGCCTCTCCAGAATCCAAGGATTTTTGGTAGATCACAACCAATTCATCCAGTATCTCTGTAGTGACTTCCATTATAATTGTACAATGCATGCCATCTGGTCCAGGGGATCTGTCAGCCTTTAGTATAATTAGTTTGCCTAGTGATAAAGGTTGTTAGTTTTAGGTATCAACATCAAGGGATATATTGGCTTGGATTCTATCTGTACCTTACTTGTTATTGCCAGAGGGAAACCAAATTAATGATGAGGCCTCATTTAAATCAAGTTGTCTAGCTTTCATTACCTCCTCTTAGGGAACTGGAGGTAATAACTGACTGCCCAGAGACAGCAGATGGGTGGTAAGATCAAACTGCTGTGCCTTACCTCAGGAAGCAAAATGATGGCAGAGGGAGCCTAGGCCTTCTTTGAGCCATTGAAGAAGAACTCCTGCTCATCCTGATCCCACAAGGAACCTAACAAACCATGTTCATGCCCCCTGTGTTCTTGATCCAATGTTGCTTACCTCTCAGGCCATTTAGTATAATTTGTGACGGGGTTCTGCTGACATCATGCCTCAGCATTTTGCTATATAGCTGGCACAGTAGTGTAGCGGTTAGCATGACACTATTATAGCGCCAGTGACCCGGGTTCAATTCTGGCCACTGTCTGTAAGGAATTTGTACGTCTCCCCATGTCTGCGTGGGTTTCCTCCAGGTGCTCCGGTTTCCTCCCACATTCCAAAGATGTACGGGTTAGGAAGTTGTGGACATGTTGGCGCTGGAAGCGTGGCGATACTTGCTGGCTGCCCCCAGAACACTCTACGCAAAAAAAAAGCATTTCACTGTGTGTTTCGATGTACATGTGACTAATAAAGATATTCATTCAAGGGAAGTGGTCCTCGCAGGCTGAGCTAACATTTAATTGTCCATTCCTAGTTGCCCTTGAAAAAGTGGTGGTGAGCTGCCTTCTTGAACTGCTCCAGTCCTTGAGGTGTGGGCGTTATGATTGTTGGGGAGTGAGCTCCAGGATTTTGACCCACCGATGGTGAAGGAAAAGCATGAAAATTGCCCTCCAAGTCAGGATGGTGTGTGGCTTGGAGGGCAACTTCAGGTGGTGGTGTTCCTGTACTTTTGCTGCCTTTGTCCTTCTGGCTGGTAGAGATGGTGGGTTTGGAAGGTGCTGTCTGAGGAGTCTTGGTGAGTTGCTGCAGTGCATCAGCTGGATGGTTGTTGTGCCAAACTTAAGCAGGATTGTTTGCAGATCCGATAGAAATAAGTCTTGCCCACGCAATGCTTCACACAATACACTTTATTGCTAAGTTACAACAAGTGGTACGTAACTCGGAAGCGCGCCAGAGCCCTTTTAACTGCAGCACCCCGTTCCAATCGGTCCACAGCATCAATCGCGACTAACCTGTGGTGAGCCCAAATCCAGGACCTCACCACCAGTGTGCTCACTCTCCTATACCATGGTCATTTCTCTCCGCCCCTACCTGGGTCGATCCTTTGTCCAGGTCGACCTATCATGTGACCATGGCTTTGGGCACTGCAGGCTCATGTCTGCAGAGACAATACCTTGGTTACCTAGCACCCAGGTCACCCTTACCACGCGCGCACACACACACATTTGATCGCAGTGATTGTTCCTTGTGCTCTCTGGCCCACAATTCAGGATTCTTACTACAATGGTACAGACTGCTGCTACTGTGACTCGGTGGTGGTGTTAGTGAATGGTTGTGGATGCCTATCAAGTGGGCTGTTATGTTCTGTATCGTGTCAAGCTTCTTGAGTGATGTTGAAGCTGCACTCATCCAGGCAAGTGGAGAGTTTTCTATCACACTCCTGGCTTGAACCCTGTAGATGGTGGACAGGCTTTGGGGAGTTAGGAGGTGAGTTATTTGCCACAGGATTCCTAGCCTCTAAACTTCTCTTGTTGCCACATTGTGTATATGGCTACTCCAGTTCAATTTCTTGTGTAACATAAACAGGACCCTGTCAGGTTTGGTCTTCTCCTCTGGAGAACAGTTGGAGCTGGAAGCTGTCAGTTCCCAGCAACTACACGATGGATGACCAAGGAATCTTAACTGCCTAGATACTCAGTTTCTAGCAGCGAGTAGTGTCAAAATTGTTCCATACTACTTCAATGCAAATTACAAAAGGGGATAAAGAATGATGCTTTTGTGTTAGATTAGCATAAGGGTTGATCTTCAGATAAAGATTATATCCTAATTTCTTTTTTTAGCTGACAAAGCATGAATGTCTTCTTATTTGTTTCCATTGCAATGCATCACACTGTGACTGGCAACAAAGTCTGCTACTGCAAAACTATCCATATAATCAGATTTATCCCTACCTGTCACTGAAGTTGTATTACAACAAATAGAGAAATCAGATAGATTTATTTTTCTAGGTTTCATTGCTATTAGGTTTTTGATTATATTTGTTCATATTCTTGATATCATCTGATTGCTCATTACATCTTGTCCTATATATTTGATTCACTCCATTCATTCTCTATACTTTGTGTTGAACTCAAAGACTAAATTTGCAAGGCTGTCCATAAGTCAGTGTGAGTCAGATAAAAGGCTGTAGTTAGAACCCTCTAATTTAGGCACATACCTCAAATGATCCTGCTTCAGATGTGCAGCCTTATTGAATTCTCCCTCAAGAAGCAATGTTTCATTTCTTATTCAAATTCAACCCTCCCTCGGTTTCATCTTTCCCACTACAACTGTACAAAGTTACAATCTAACACATTATTTCTTGACTTATCTTCATTTATCTTCCCTGCTCTCTTACTCTTTCTAACCTCAGTGGGGCCCTGTGGTATTGACCTTAACCCCTCAACCTCGACTCCTCAGGAATAAAGCTTACTAAAAATATCCCATTGATTGAGGTAACTTTTCAGAATTTGAATCCTGTTGTGTTGACACTAAATAACATTAATGGCACAATTAGTGATCCTGACACGGTTTAGCAGCACCAGTATAATTAATCCATTAGCAACAATATAGGATTCTGGGCCCTGCAATCATTGAGGTACAGGAAAAGTGAAGTCAGCCCAATGATAATAATTTTTCACTCATGCACTGTCCAAGAGTAACAACAAATGTCCATCTTTCTGGTCACATAATCATGGAAGTATGACATGTCTTCAAAATTTCACTCATTAGAATACAAGGACAATGTGAGCCATTCCACCAGCTACATCCTTACAGTTATCTAATAGTATATATTAATCTATCACATTCTGTATCACGCCAATTCACGGAATAAAATTCAGTATTTTTGTTAGGGTTACTCCTGACTGTAACTTATACTTTGCCTGAGATTATTGCCAAAAGAATGGAGAAAATCTGCTTCAGCTTCCTTTTTGCGAGGGCACAAAAGGCATAAATCTTGCTGTATTTTTCAGGTGTACAACCTGAAATATTAACTCTATTTTTCTCTCCAGATGCTGTCCCAACAGTATTTTCAGCATATGGATCCAGTAAAGGATCACCGATATATTTCTAAGATGACGGATATATTTCTAAGTCAACTTGCAATGGGGACCTGTAGGCAATGGTGCTCCACACGCCTATGGCACTCTTGGTGGTGATGTTGTGGATTTGGGAAGTGCTGAATGTGTAACTTGGGCAAATAACTACAGTACAATTTGTAGGTGGTGAAGTGTGCAAATGTTTAGGGTTGTGGATGGGGTGTCAATCAAGTGGACTGTTTTGACCTCAATGATGTGAAGCTTCTTGAGAGTTGCTGGAGCCCCACTCGTTCAGGCAAGTGGAGAGTATTCCATCGTACTCCTGCCTTGTGCCTTGTAGTTGGTGGAAAGGCCATGGGGCATCAGGAGAAACGGGTGCCTGACCTACTCTTGTAGCCACCATATTTACGTTGCTGGTTCAGTTGAGCTTCTGGTCAATGGTAACACCCAACATATTGATGTGGAGTACTTTGTGTTGGTAGAGCCATTGAATGTCAAGAGTAAGTGGTTATACAGTCTCTCATGTTGAAGATGACCATTGCCTGGAATTTGTGTGATAACAAGTTAAAAAAGTTTAAAACTTCATTTATACAGCACGGTAACAGGCCCTTCTGACCCAATGAGCCCGCGCCACCCAATTACACCCATGTTAACCTACTAACCTGTATGTCTTCGGAATGTGGGAGAAAACTGTAGCACCTGGAGGAAACCCATGCAGTGATGGGGAGAACGTACAAATTTCTTACAGACAACGGCGGGAATTGAACCCCGATTGTTGGTGCTGTAATAGCGTTATGCTAACCGCTATGCTACCGTGCCGCAAGTTACTTGTCGCTTATCAGCACATGCTACGCCTGAATGTTGTTTAGGCCTTGCTGCATGCAGGTATGACTGCATTTGTTGAGGAGCTGTAAGTTGAATTGAACATTGTGCAATCAACAGTGAACATTCCAATTTCTGACAGAAAAAAAGTCACTGATGAAGCAGCTGCAAATGGTTAGGTGTAAAACACTGCGCTGAAGAACTCCTACAGCAATGTCCTGGGGTTGAGGTGATTGTTCTCCAACAATCACAACCTTTTTCATTTGTGTGAGGTATGACTACAACCACTGGAGTGCTCTCACTTTGATGCCCATTGATTTCAGTCTTACCAGAACTCCAGGATCATAGTGGAAAATGCCGTAAGTCTTCTCACGAAGGGATTTTGTTGCCTGCATCAGTCCTGGGGTGCCATGCAGTACATGCTCAGCAGATGCGGAAATGTTGTCATTGCATGTTGCACACTGCAGCAAAAAATGCTGTAGCCTGGGGCCACAAGGCAGGGCATGATGTGCAGCAGGAGCTAGAGGGGCAAGAAGAAGGAGAAGACCAGTTCAGCATCCACACCCTCATCTCCCACATGAGAGAACGACGAAAGCACTGGTTGCATGGTGTGTATGTAGCTCCTGAACAAAGAGGTGACTCCCATCACAAGCCTGCAAAATGTAGTTTCTCTCAGCACATCAAGTGACTCTCTCCACAATCCAATCCCTAACAAGCAATATAATGGGCTAATGGTTAGCTGGGAGAGGCCAGGTGACACAAAAAAAAATCCCTTCACATCCAGCTGTGCAGGCTAGCTGCACTGAATATAACACACTAATGAATGAATCCCAGCTCCAGTTGCTTTTACTATTTTCTACTACATCTCTATTTCTGGATGAATAGAACCTTGCTAAAAGAACTTAAACAGTGATAGACAGATCAACTTCATGTATCTTGTGAGATCATGAAATTTCTTTCAGCTTTGTTCCATTGTGCGGATATGATCACTTTTGTAGATAACTACTGTCGACTCCTCCCATCAAGCTCTTCTCATGGTGGACCTGGTGTGTCTCCTGCACCCCCAGCACACCTTCTTTCTGCAGTGTATCTCACTGAGCAGGATTTGCACGTTCCTTTCAGTGAATGTGCTAGCTGTCTTCCTTTCCCTTGTAGCCTCTGACATTTCGGTACAAGTAAAGTGCGTGCTGCCCCCACGGCTGTCCTGGGGGTTGTGCCTTTACAGGCTGATGCCACTCCTTGAATGCTTCACAGCAAAGCTTTGAAGATGCACAAAGTTGGGTGAGGTCCAAGTGGGAATCACAAGGATCCTGTTTCAGCATTGGTACTTGGCTATAAACCACATTAATGCTGTTTCAAAATAAAATTGGCAATGTTTTCATTTTTTTTCTGTGTAGGGCCCAATGGGGCATTGATGCTATGTTTTAGCACCAACATTGGTTCCAATCAAATATTTAGGTGGTGCATTTTGTAGGTTTTATATGCAAAATGACTGGCTGATAATATAGTAATTAAGTGTAAAAATAATTCCTTTTTGTTTTATGTCTGAGAGAGCTTTACAATCTTACCAGGCAATGGGGGCAATAACATTTGATCTTATGATTTTACAATCAGACTCTGCTGTACTTCTTTGGTTCCCGCAAAATAAAAGAGAAGAGGAGTTTCATTTATGTTGCCATTTCAGACTTGGCTTGAAAAAATGTTAGACTATTAAGATCTATCTTTCCTTCTCATTACGTCACAATTATTCTACTAAATGTAAATTGTGCTTTGATTAAGTAATTTGTTAAGTAATTACATAAAGCTCCATCTTGTAAAAACAACCAAGCCTTGACTTTCAAGTAAGGAATCATAAAGTTAATAAGTGATTAGCAATATACAGAGATAAATCAATTTTTGGGTGACAACCCATTCACAATTATCCATTTAATTCATAGCTTGTGATTACTCATCAATTTACATTAATATTACAATTATATTGACATGGGAAGGCATTTCATGAAAAGAACCTGTGATACGAGAATTAAGCCTTGTATAAAATGGGAATGAAAAGTGTGTGTGATTATACATAGTATATAGTGATAATGGGGAGAGGTTTTGAATGAAGCTGAGATTTGGGCCTAAAATCTGCACTTTGGTATTTTTATGAGTTTTGGGATTGCTATTTCTTTCAAGTAATGGAAGTCTATCATATTCTAGGTCCTTCTCAAAATACCCACTGGTTATGATGAGAAACACAATAAAAATATTAAATATTAGACTCCTGGTCATTAATAATAAAGTATAAGAAGCTCATATCTTATCAACATCATTTGCAGTAGATAGGAACGCTTCAGTGGTTACTGTACTGGACCATGAGTTAAAATCCCAATGAATTCAATAAAACTGGCACCAACTTGAAATTATGAAGGGATACAATATGGTCAAAAGAGAAACTATTTCCTCTGCTTGGGGAAACCAGTCAATTGATAATAACATTTCAGATCAGAGTTAAACACTTTCTTTCACACAAGGGGCAGTGGAGATTTGGGCTTTAATTCTCCGCCATCCAGTTCAGGTTCAAGAATAAGAAGGGGCTTGTTGATGGGGCTTGTGGAGCAAAAGGTGGGTGAATAAAGTTGAGCTACAGGTCAGCATAAGTTAATTAAATAGCAATATAAATTCATGGGGACTCCTCCTTCCACTAAGTTTCTTTGTCAATCCTCTCAATTTTTAAAGAGAAAAGAATACTACTCACTGAATGTGCAGCTCGTATATAACCACTTGCAAAGAATCTTTCACATCAAGATTTGCTAGAGGTTACCACGATCATTCTTTCTCATTATACCTACCGTCTTTGAACCATTTGAATAATGTAACCAATTGCATGGATTTCTGGTAGATGGTAAGACATAGTCCTTGCTGCTATGCATTATCGTTCATTTAAGGGTGGATGAGACGAACTACAATGAAGTCAATGCCTCTACCAAAATGGTTAATAAGCAGATGAATGAGATCTTAAATGGATGCTTTTGCAGTGGGATAAGCTGGGAACGGCTCTGGGAAATCTCCAGAGGGTGTGTCCAATATAGATGTCGTTTGTTATGCCACACAGAACAGGTGAGTGGAATGAAACTTGATGAGAACCGAAGCTCAGGACTCATCGGTGTCACCTGCAACTGGAAGCAGAAAATAAGTTAAGTGAAATGTAATAGAATGATCTTGTAATTTCTCACATCTTGGGTCACCACAAGATGCATTACAGACAATAAAGTATTAAAGTATTTTCATTGTATTGCAGTGGCAAGCAGCAATCAATTTGCAGACATCAAGAACCCACAAACAGAATTGAGCTAATAACCAGACAATGTGTTTTAGTAATGCTGTCTGAAGGATAAATATTGGTAAGGATCATTTATGTTCAGCCTATAAGGAAAATAAGGACTTGGCTTAACATTGCATCCAAAGAATGGCATCCCCAACAGTAGTGCTGTAACATGTCTGCCTCACATTTACGTTCGAATGCCTGGAGTGGGATTCAGGAAGGAGAGTTACCATTGAGGAATGGATGACACTGCCTTGTTTATCACCATTGACACAAATGCTAAGACATCTCATACAAGTCCAAACGATAATGAACAGTAAGGCAAAACAAAGGTTTTTATATGTTATCCTTTTTATATATTATCTCCATGAATAAATGAGACTGCAATAAGTAATTCAAAAATATTGATGGACTGAGGTGACTTCCAAGGTGCCACATGGGTGGAGTTGTGAAAGCAAAAGCACATGTTGTTATCTTGAGAAATGGTAGCTCATGAGGTCCCCTTCAACAGTGACTGTACCACTGGACCGGGGTCGATGCATCCATAAGAGTCTAATAGCAGCTATGAGATGCTGAAAACCCCCTAAGACATCAGCCAGCTCTCATGCATTGATTTTTTTTTACTGCAACAACATTAACCACAACTTGCATTTATGAAACACTTCTAGTGTAGCAAACTTTCTAAGGAGTTTCATAAAAGACACGACACCAACCAGAGTTGAGCAAAGAGTTAGTTTAATGATGAAAAGGTTTTGAGAAGACTTTTGATGGTGGAAAGAGAAGTGGCAGGGATCAAAAAGGTTAGGAGGACAGACACAGCTCACAATGGAATGATGATCAGTGGCCCTTCCAACACCAACAGTGCAAGAGATGAATACACAGTAAACCAGAAGCACAAGAGGTGAGATATGCAAAGGCTGGGTGAATTAAGGCTATGCAGAGATTTGTAAAAGAGTACAGGATTTTCAAAATCAGTGGGTGCAGGAATTTCAAGATGACCATTTATGCATTTGTCCAACACCTTTACCCTGCCCAGTGATCTGGAGGTAAGGTGGTGGAAGTTAAAGGAAACCACAAATTACCACCGAACATGACAGCCACTGAACAATATATTTTCAGATTCTAATAATCTTTTGGTAATTTATTTTTGAGTTCCATAGAATTGTAGGAAACACACAGTAGACTAAATTTCACAAGTCTGCATTGTATTTAAATATCATTCTGAAGCAAGATGCAACTTTTTTTAATCAAGCTCTTTTGAACCCAAACCAGATGTGAACAGACTTGGAATTATGGGTTGTATTTTTGGGCTGCAAGTACTTGCTTTTTGTTCTAATTATTTCTTGAAATCATTCAGTTCCATTCGGATTTATAATACCTTCTAATCTCTTTCAGTAATCTACAAACAGAGAATCAGGCTAGTTGATTTCAAAAGCCTGAGTAATAGCATTTATGTGCAATTTATCAGGGCAGCCATAAACTGTATTCTTTGCCAATTAATTTGGCTTTTCTTTGATAATGTTAACTTTGAAGAATAAAGGGTTTGACAATAAAGCCAAATCCTAATGAATTAAATTGTTGCAAAATTATTCAGATTGGTAAAAACAATTGGCAGCCAAAGATTCAAGCCACAAACACTGCAGATATCATCCATTTTCCATCCAACAGACATTTAAATAATTTAAAGTGTCATTAAATGTTGTTATTAATTTTATCACTAGTACACTTGCATTTTTAATTCATTGCATCTGTGTGTGAATCCCATAATGTAGAAGTTCACTATAGATGGATATAAAATTCCCAGACTGATTATGTCGTCTCTTTCTTTACAAAGGCAGCAATGAGATAGCAAAAAATTGAGCCCAGAGTGAAATCACAAAGCACAAAGCGCCTTCTGCAGTTCATTGTAAAGCAATGGGACACATTTTTCTGAAGCAAGTCATCCAGAAATGTTTGCATTAGTTTGTCCAGTACTCTGAGGGACCTGTGTGCTCCAGTGCAAGATTTGCATAAGGTTGGTTTGCAAGTACAGTAATTAGGAAGGCTAACGTGGTGTCATCATTTATTTTGAGGAAAATTGAATACAAAAGCAGTGAAGTTATGCTTTACTTATCTAGGCCATTGGTCGGACCACATCTGGAGCATTGTTCACAATATTGGCCTTCTTATTTAAGGATGGTTATTAATTCATTGGAAGCAGATCAGTAAATGTTTACTGGACTGAAATACCTGGAATGGGCAGGTTGTCTTTTGAGGAAAGATTTGACAGGTTAGGCTTATATCTGCTAGGGTTTAGGAAAGGACTTAATTGAAACATGTTAGATAAGATAAGATATGTATTTATTAGTCCCATGCACATCGAAACACACAGTGAAATGCATCTTTTTGCATTACTGAGAATGTGCTTGGGGCAGCCCGCAAGTGTTGCCACTCTTCTGGCGCCAACATAGCATGACCACAGCTCCTAAGCTGTACATCTTTGGAATGTGGGAGGAAACTGGAGCACCCGGAGGAAACCTGTGCAGACACAGGGAGGACATGCAAACTCCTTAGAGACAGCAGCAGAATTGAACCCGGGTCGCTGGCGCTGTAATAGCGTTACGCTAACCACTACACTACCGTGCCACGCCTGAGGGGTCTTGACTAGGTGGGTGTGGAGTGGATGCTTTGTATGGTTGGTGAATCTAGAACACAGGGTCATTGCTTGAAAACAAGGAATCTCCCACTTATAACAGGGATGATGCTTTCTTTTCTCTCAGAGGGTTGTGAGTCTCTGGAACTCTCTTCCTCAAAGAGCAGAGGAAGAAGAATCTTTGAATATTCTTAAGACAGTGGTAGCTAAGTATTTGATAAGAGAGTGGTGAAAGGATACTGCTGTGGAAGGGGATGCAGATTTGAGGTTACGATTAGATCAGCCATGACCTTATTAAATATTGACTTTTCTAAACAGATTTAAATCTTGGAACTCAATCCAATGGCACGGTGTGACTACTTTCACGAGAAGGATTGGACTGATTCAAGGAGACGGCTCACCACCACCTTCTGAAGGCATTTAAGGATGGGCAGTAAATGCTGGCCTTTCCAGCAATGCCAGATCCCGGAAAAAAATGAATAATTAAAAGCTAAGACCAAGGCCTTGAAGTCCAATGTTCAATGTTAAATCAGGGGTGTAAAAGAGAAAAAATAATTGGAGTAAGAGAGAGAAAGAAACATCAGAAATGAAAAATAAAAGTAATTTTAAGTTACATATTATAAGATTTTTCAACCACAAATGATCACTGAAGAACTTGGAGTCCATTTGTGTATCGAATAACTTTCTGTATCAGAGAATTGGTTGGCAGCAATTTAAAGTTATTAGGTTGCTAAAATGACACAGCTTTAGTGTCTCTGGAAAGTTTAGTTTTTTTATTGACCAGACAAATACAGTGACTTCACGCTGGGGCAGTGCTACCTCACAGCTAAAGGGACTCAGGTCCAATCCCAACCTCCAGTGCTGTCTGTGTGGAGCTTGCATGTTTTCCTGTGCCTGTCCTCATTTCCTCCAGGTGCTTTAGTTTCCCCCCCCACAGGCCAAAGACACGCTGGTAGGTTAACTGGCTACTGTAAATTACCCCATAGTGTAGATTAGTAAGAACCAGAGGAGAGTTGATAGGCATGTGTGAGAGAGAATAAGTTTTGGGAATACAGGAAAAGGAGAGGGGAAATGGGACAAAAGGATCTACTCCCCTGGAAGCCAGTATGTACCTGGCGCATTGAATGGCCTCCTTCCACATGGTCTTTTTAATGATTCAATGGTGTGCCAGACAGTGAGGTGTTATTTTCATGAAACTAAAGGTAGTGCAGCTGCCACAAGAGACGACAACTGTCAGATGCAATGTTATATCGAAGATCTATTTGCATTCTAAGATATTGTGAAGGTTCCCATGACATATTTTGTTGGAGAGCAATGGATTTCACCGCAATAACATGGCTGATGTCTCTCCATCAACCAGCATCAATATAGAGAAATTATCCAGTGATTATCACATTGGCATCTTACTGGGGGGCAATGGACAGCCTTAATTCCTACATTACGGCCACATTTCTGAAGTACAGTTCCCCGGGACATCCTGAAGACTGAAGCAGACCACTGTGAGCAACTGTTTCTTAGCCAGTGGGCAGGGTATCAGGTATGAGGGTTGGGCTGCAGGCTGCGGGTTTGCAGTTGGAACTGATGCTTTTTTTTCAGTTGCTGTGCACATGGGGGCATGTTCCATTGCTAGGAAGTGAGAAGCAGCCTCAGCCCTGAGTCACTTTCTCCCCTTCTCAAGCACAGCATGAGCGTCAATTGTAGGAACTCCATCGCAACTCTGGTTGGAATAAGCTAACGTAACACAGGGCAGCAATCAAATCTGGACATACCCTGCCTGTGATGTGAATATCACACTGATGATTGTAGCCACTCCACCACTGAGAGGGTTCTGTATTTTCACTCTATCCTTTATATGCCTTTGAGTAAATAATAGTGCTGAACTGCCGCAGCTACACATGGTGATCAATCACACACCAGGATCATACTCATAGAGCAATAACACACACACATATTGATCATGAGCACACAGTGATTGTAAGGAGAGTTATTTTACACACACATGCCGTTAGCTCACGCACTCTTCAATTCCACATGGCAATAATAATTGTTGCCAAAACATTAACCAATGGTAAATGGAAATTGTGAAAGGAATCATAATACAATAAACAGCTTCATAGACTTGTTCAAGTGGTCTTGAGATAAATTACATATGGATTTTATTTGATGGAAATATTCAATTTTGTTTTAAACTTGCAAAATATTTTGAACCAGTGTGAAATAAGACAAGGTTTAAAGATTAAAATGTTACAAATAAAAAGAAATGCCACAATTGTTTGTACTTATTTCAACATTTTTTTAATCATTAGCAATGACCTACTTCCTAGCTTGTTAAATGCACATTACAAAGCAAACATAACCTCACTTTACAAAAAGCCTTTGAGCTGGATGTTGCTTCCAACAAAAAGAATGTAAGACAAAGGAGGTACTTATACTTCGATACAATGCAGATGTTCTCATGACAGGTTTTCACATTCAGTCCCATTCAGACATCTTGAATTAAAGACAGCTTGTGGGATTTATATGATGTGACTCTGTAATATCTGCTGCTCAATCTCATTGGCCTAGATTTTGCAGTGGAAAGAAGGTATTCACAGCTGACTATGAAGAAAACAGACCACAAAGATTTAGTAATCAATGTGTGGTCTTCCACTTTTCTAAACAATGGGTGCTGTCAGGATTCAGTTCTAAGGGATTCTTGAAGTCTTGTAACAGTGATACCTCCTGGCTGACTACACTTCTCAGAGGCAGCAAACCAGGAAGGAAAAAAAAACACAACTTTGACTAAAATGTTTAAATTTTACAGAGCACATGAAACAAAGATTGGAACACAAATATAACATTATGGGAGAAGTTGAAATGTCCTAAACTTATGAAAAAAAATTAAATAAAATATTTATGGGAGGGAACAAATAGCTACAAAGATATCTCTTTTAGGAACCGAGAGTTTGCTAAGCAATAAGTTACAGCTTAATATGCCCTCAAGCATTAATTTCCCTCTCATACAACAAAGTGTAGCCATTTTAGGGTGCATCAGCATTACAACTGACAAGAGTGTATGAATAGCTCATGCAAGACATTTTGTGCATGTGAATTGAGAATCTAGGTCCACCCAGTGTATGTATAAACAGGAACCAGGGTCTTTTTTGAAAAGTTGCATGAAAAACCTGAATTGGAAAGTGGACTTCCAATGTCGGGAGTTCTAAAAATTCAATTTCTCAATGAGAACTGCCAGTTCAAGTACTGGGGTGAATTATGTTTATTTTTTCTTGCAGTTCGAGGATAGGAACAGGCGCCGTGCATCATTTACGGATGATGGAACATCCAGGGAAGCAATAGGAATATATGAGCATATCCCACCAATTAAGCACTGCTGTCCCTTCCTCAAAGATTGGCCTTAACTCAACTTCACACCCTCCATTGCAGAAAGCTTCATAGATTCATTGAATCATAGAAACATTCAGTGCAGAAATGGGACCTTTCGGCCCATCTTGTCCATGCCAACTGTGATGCCTCCTTACGTTAATCCCATTTCCCCACATCAGGCCCGTCTTCCTCTACACGTTTTCAATCCAAGTACCCGTTTAAATGTCTTTAAAACTTTGTAATTGTATCTGTAATTGTATTACTTCAATAGCAACTTTGGTTTGGTGCTGCCTGCTAGTGACTGGGGGATGCAATGCTCCTTTAATTCACTCTCAAATGGGCCTTCTCCCTCCCATTAAGGCTGTTCTTCCAGTTTATGGTGTATTTGTGTATCATCATCATCAAATGTGACCAAGGCCACTGCAGTGTACCCAATGGTCTCTATGCACAGCAGATGTTGCTATTACTTTTACAGTGCAACGGCAGCAAAGGATTTTAGTTTTGTCATCATTATAACTGCAAACCCTGGGCCATATGTCTCCAGAACCACAAAAGTCTACCTCTATTATCCCTCCTTACTGCCCGATGATCAAAATACTTACTTAAACATTAACTTAGCAAATTAACCACTACTTCTGGTCTTCCTCTTACTCTTACCAATTATCATGATGTCAAGCATAATGTCCTGATGAAGGGTCTCGACCCAAAACATCGACTGTTCATTTCCCTCCATAGATGCTGCCTGACCTGCTGAGTTCCTCCAGCATTTTGTGTGTGTTGCTCCAGATTCCAGCATGTGCAGAATCTCTTGTGTCTCCTTCAAGTATAATGTACTGGGTTTTTCACATTTGAACCAATTCTCATTTAAAATGTACAAACTGCTAATTAATTGTGATGAAATAGTGAAGCAGTCCTAGGGACAGTAATGTAAAATATTGGTATTGTATTGCTATTGGTTTATTATTGTCACTTGTACCGAGGTACAGTGAAAAATTTGTTTTGCATACCGATCGTACAGGTCAATTCATTACACAGTGCAGTTACATTGAGTTAGTACAGAGTCCATTGATGTAGTACAGGTAAAAACAATAACAGTATAGAGTAAAGTGTCACAGCTACAGAGAAAATGCAGTAGGATAAGGTGCAAGGTCACAACAAGGTAGATCATGAGGTCATAGTCCATCTCATTGTATAAGGGAACTGTTCAATAGTCTTATCACAGTGAGGTAGAAGCTGTCCTTAAGTCTGGTGGTACGTGTCCTCAGGCTCCTGTATCTTCTACCCAATGGAAAAGGAGAGAAGACTGACTCAACAGGCTATAATTTGTATAGTCTGTGGAAATGTGTGCTAAAATGGTACTGTGCACTGGTACTTCACCTGTTTTTTGCAGGGCAATGCAGAATAGATTTCTTTGTGCATATGGCATGGAAGCAGTCAAGTCTGCAAGGCCTGTGAATCCCAAATCATCAGTGCAGTTATGCATTAAAACAGCTTACAATTTCAGTTCCCGACATGGCAGGAGCTCTTCAGAACATGAGAAAGCAGAAGCAGGAGTATGCCTTCCCATCCTTGCATCTACTCCGTCGTTCAATCAGATCATGGCTGATCTTTTACTTCAATGCTAACCCCACATCCCTTGATTTCCTTAATATTTAAGGATCAATCGATTCTAAATACCTTGTGTTATCTAAGTGGCTTTCCTCATTAGGAAGTGGCTTTGTCAAGTAATGGGGCTGAATTGGAATGCCTGAAGCAAGGAATGACAGGATAGAGACAGGAGCAGCCAGCCGCCTCTTCGATAGGTGATCTTGTCTCAGGGATGGAGACCCCAGAGGAAGCATTGGAGCAGCTGGGTCCACCTTCAAACAAAGAAGGCAACCTTATCTTAGCCAGTGCGTTGGTGAAGATTCAATGGCTGACTTCAGGGGCTGACTCACTGACAGGGGCTCAGGTCAGCACAGAACATTTAATCTATGTTCGCGGGAGCCACCTCATGCGCTTGGAGCTTCTTCGGCACATATTACCACTCCAATGCTGGAGCAGCAGTGAGGTTTGAATGATGCAGACAGACATCACTGGTGTGCACACAGCACTCTGTTCCACATTCTGCCATGGGAGGAGGTTACTTGCGGACAGAGGAAAAGATTCAAGGATGTGCTCAAAGCCTCCTTTGAAGAAATGCAATATCCTCACTGAGTCCTGGGAACCTCTGGCCCAGGACCTCCCAATGAGGAGATGGAGGCTTCAGGGTGGCATTAAGAACTTCACGGCTATACATCAGGAACACGCAGAGGCCTTGTGTAAGCAGTGGGAGGAGCGGATCACTTCACAAGCTACCCACTTGCCCATCCCATCAGCCACTACCTGCTTCTTCTGTGCCCAAGACATTGGTTCCCATATCACACTTTTAGCCACCTCGGAACCCACAAAATTAAAATGGAAGTAAATCATCCTCGATCAGCAGAGAGTGCCCAAGAAGAAGGAGAAGCACCCAGCAGCCTCTGTATGTATTCTCGTCACACTCACACAGACTAGTGAAGCAGCTTCACATTCTGCACGGAAATGCCCACTGGATTTTGCAATTAAAGTTGCACTTCATGCCGATCACATGGCGCCTGGAAAACATTTGCTGCCCAATTGAATTTCTAAGGGAAGGGGATCATTAATGGCTTTGCCAGTGATGCCCACATCCTAAATGAAAATAAACGTTTTTTCAAAATTATTACCATAAGTAAGAAAGCCTTAATGCCTCTTACCACCCCAGTATGTTCCAAAATACTTCATGCCCAATTAAACACTTCTAAAAGTGTCACAATGTAAGAAATGCAGCAGTTATTTTGTGCATATCAAGGTCCCACAAACAACAATAGGTTGTTGAGCAGCTCATCTCATAGAGTCGTACAGCTTGGAAATAGGCCCTTCGGCCCAACTCATCCATACCTGAACAAGTCCCATTTGCCTGCATTTGGCCCATAAACCTCTCAACCTTTCCTATCCGTGTAGCTGTCTAAATGTCTTTTAAGCGTTGTAATTGTACTCGTCTCTATCGCTTCCTCTGGCAGCTTGTTCCATTTACCCATCAACCCCTGTGTGAAAAAGTGGCCCCCTTAGGTCCCCTTTAAACCTTTCCCCACTCACAGTACACCTATGCCGTCTAGTTTTAGACTCCCGTACCCTGGGAAAAAGGGAAAATGACATCCCCTTTAAATGATGCTGGGAGAGAGATAGCTATCAGCCAAGGCATCAAGGAAGATCTGTCTTCTATTCTTTGAAGTGGTGTCTCTTGAAGGGGGGGAGGGGGTGAGAGTCTCTGAATAAGGGATTGGTCATTCAGGGCAGAGATGAGAAGAAATTTCTTCACCTGTGAGGTAGTGACTCTTTGCAGTCACTGCTGAAGTAGGCTGTGGAGGCTCAGTTGTTTCAGGTGAATGGAACTGGTGCAGGAAGTTGGCACTAAGTTAAAAAATCAGCCATGAACTTATTGAATGACAGAGGAGGAACAAGGGCCAAATGTCTGACTTCTATTTCTAATGTTCTCATGTGCAATGGGATTATTTAAATCCATCTGAAGTGTCAGCCTGGATTATGTGCTCAGATCACTGGTCTGGGACCAGGGATTCACATCCTTCAGGTGTAGGGGGTGAATGTGTGAGCAGCAAGCAACATTAATACAAGGAAAGGTTGACAAGGACTCATTGTCTGGTTGCTTGGTTCCAAGGTTGGTTGATTGGAGCTGAGGAACAAGGAGTAAATTTTGTTACATTAGGGAGTTAAGTAGTTTAAAAAAATTAAGGAAGATATTGGAAAATTAGATACTTATAGAAAAATTATATTAATTCTTTATATTCTCCAGAGAAAACCACATAGTTAAGTAACTGCTAAAAATGTGCAGGCATGGTAGTGTAGTGGTTAGCGTAATGCTTTAAAGTGCCAGTGATCTGGGTTCAATTCCCGCTGCTGTCTGTAAGGAGTTTGTACGTTCTCCCCATGACTGGATGGGTTTCCTCCGGGTGCTCCGGTTTCCTCCCACATTCCAAAGATGTACAGGTTAGGAAGGTGTGGACATGCTATGTTGGCGCCGGAAGCGTGGCAACACTTGCGGGCTGCCCCCAAAACACTCTACGCAAAAGATGCATTTCACTGTGTGTTTCAATCTCATCTCATGTAATTTTTGCTGTTGAGTCTTTCCATAAACTATTTCTTGAGATTAAATCAGTCAGAAATGTACAGGAATTAACTCATGGACGCCTCTTCGCAGCAATGGTTTTGGAAATACAATAATGCTGTGTTAGAGATAAAGTGGTCAACAGTAATAACATATGATTTTTAACCAGGAGATTGACTTAGTCGTAGGCCTGAAACTCTCCCTGATCTGTGAACATGAACTGGGTGCTCACGAGGGCTCAGGAAGGGGGGGGGTGGGAGGGGGTTGGGGGATGAATAGACAGTGGTCCAAACCGACCACCTTTCCTTCTCTGGTTAAACCAGAAGAATCAGGTTTTCCATCATCCAAACGTTAAACCTTAATCTTTGGCTCGCCTTCTATCATTTTGCTGCAATTTTTATTTTGTTGTTCTTTAAAAGCTACATAAATTGTGTGCAAATAAGGTCATTCTATGTTTAGGTGTAGATTCACATTTTATATTCCATTTTACATATTGATTTTAGAGTGGTTGTGGAAAGAGTTTATCAATATTTCCTAACATGTATGATTTTCTATACATTGTATCCTTTCATCTTTCAGATAGACATCAGACAGACCCTCCCATAGACAGGAAAGAGCACTTGGCACAATGCACAGGGGGCACCAAGGAATTGTCCAGCTGGATATTCCGCCTGATATTTATCTTTCAATCAATTTCACTAAATAGGTTCACACAGAAACTGGATCCATCTTCACATGTCCCTTACATGGAATTTGCACTTACGAACCATTTTGGTCTCATTAGATTGTGTGAACATTCTAATGTGACCCAATCTGTTCAGTTGATGGTCATTAGGATTAGCCACTTCCGCAACATGTCTTACGCATGCTCGGTATCAGACACAAACGTAATGATATCATCCTGTGCATAGCAGGATGTCCATCTTTATCAACAGATATCGACTGTTAAAGTTACAATCTACATTTTCCCATGGGAGTAAAACAGGGAGCAATCTCCACAGCAGGTCCGCAAAAAGACATTGATTAAAGGATTCCCACTCCTCTAATGATGTATTGCCTTCTGCATTTGCCTGTTTCAGTTTACATTACTCAGCATTTTGTCAGGGCGCTGCTGGGTCTCTTTTTAACTATTGCTGTCCTGTAGGATATACAGTTAAGATTAACCAGCAATGGCCTTCAGGTGGTGTGGGACCACTTGCAGCAGAGAAATCAGATCAGCGTAGGAGGTGGTGTTGGTGGAATGGCGACCAAGCAACCTGATGACACCATTGCTCCAAACCTCCCCCATTCCCCACCCCTCACTACCACCCACGCTTTCCCTAAGCTTTGTGGCAGCCTTTTCTACAGATGTTCTGTGGTTGCTATGGAGAAAATATTTTCATCATGAAAAACACTATGATGCTAGATCATCTAGATTCCAGCATCTGCAGTCCTTTGTTTCACAGGTATTTTTAACAGTCTGGCCAGCCTCCTATCATTCCTAGTGGCAAGGCTGTAAAAGCTACGATCTCTATAGGCAGGTGCCATTGGGAACCACACAAGCAGAGTTTTACTGGAGCAATCAGGGTGAAAACCACTCTGGCAGTTGTTTTTTCCTGGCTTTATCCCCAAATACCAGATTATTAGTGGGACACGTGATTGGATCTTCTCTACTTGCAGCACCAGTTTTGTGTATCAGGGAAAGGCAATTTCCAGTCAAGTATTTGGTTGTTTGCCATATTGTTGTTTGTAGGATCATGTGTCAAAAATTTGCCTTCCCGTTTGATAAAAAACAATCCCTACACTCCAAACATAATTTACTTTTAGGCAATGTAAACCTTTTGGGGGTTATGTAAGGTGATGTATAACTGTCTTTCATTATCTCAATCTCAGGATTGGTTTTTAAGCTGTATACTAAGCAATAGCCCCAGTTGATTCCCTCTGGAAAATTATCTCACATCAACTCAGTACCTCACCCTCCCTAGGCTAAAATTTCACCTGAGGCTGACCAAGTGATAGCCTGTATCCAGAGAGGGAGCAAGGAAGATGGAACTAAGGCCAACATTAGTAAACAGTAGAAATGCAGCTGGATAACCATTTATATGAAAACTTCAAACATTATTTGAAAGCTACTAAGATCGGTCAGCAATGAAAAGTTGAACATCATCCTGAAGCATCGTGGCTCCAGGTATGAAGTGATTCACTCTGGTTCAGGAATAAGTTAAACACATACCACTTCAATTCTTTCATTTTAAAATTGTATTTTTAAGTTTCAGCCTTCTTTTTAATCTCAATCAACTCCCCATTCATGCATGTTTAATACCTCATGAAACTCAACTTCCATAAAAATTGACAGGCACCTCAAATGAGCCAATTTTCCCACCAGAATCCAGATAAAATTCTGCCCATGATACTTCACAGCCTTAAAACTTACGAGCTCGATCTCCATTGCTCAGTGCATAACAGGATGTGGTACAATTTTGAGCAGTTTATTAGAAAACCTACATAATCTGATGTATATAGCAATAATTTACACAACTTGGTATGTAGATTTACAAATGCAAATCATCTTTACCTCAATTTATTTACACAGGCATTTAAAAGCACATCACGTGACCTCGAGATTATTTAGAATCTCATTAGTAATGGATATTTAAACAAGGGCACAATAACCATTAACCACACAGCACATTCTGATTTTAATTCACCAGATAAAAAGGAATTCCACTAGTGCCAATGGACACACAAGTACACCTGTATCTATGTTAGTCCAATGCCACCAAATTTCTCATAACTAATCTGTATTTCAGTTTCAGAGTTTGGGCCTGTTCTCCAAGCTGCTAACAAAAGATCTTGGCTGTTTCAGTTTATGTTAAGACATCTTTTATCCTAAAGCTCTGGAAACTGGAGTCACAAGGAGATTTTTTTTTGTGTGTCTTGTGAAACTGTCAAAGCCAATAAATGTTTTTCTTTATTTTCCATCATTAGACTCTGAGGAATGCCTCTCCTTTGTCTCCCATCATTCCCAGAGCTTGCTAGGCCAGGCTTTTATTGTCAAAAGCTGAATTCTGAAGTGTGAACAATAATGCAAAGCAATACACTTTCTTTTCCAGGGCGTAGTAGTTTGGAATGTACTGCTTCCCTAAAGACAGCTCTGCTAAAAGAGCACTTGTGCATAACGCTCCTCCTTTAGGAAGGATGCTCAAGTTAAAGCATTGTGAGGCACCATAAATAGATGCACTCGCAAGAAAATAGCTTCTTCATTTTTAATTAGGGAAGTAACTCTAGAAAGACAGAATGTCACTTGCTGACGAGCTTCATTGTTGCATTTGTGCGCGTCTCCACAATGTGAGGTAATTGGAGTTGTACCTTTTATAAAGCTGCTAATTTCACATAGGAAGTGCTAACAAGACCTTTGTGTGCCATGTTTTCCTTCTTCCTTTCTGAGGAAGTTACAGACCTCGAGTACTGGGAATGGTCAGGCCAGGGACTGGAGGGAGAAACTGCAGTAATGAACCACTTGAGCTGGCAGTTAGAAAGATCCAGCCTAATTTTTCAGAACTGCGAATATCAGGCACAACAAAGGTTCCTGTTTAAGCTTATTATGAAAGAGATTCACTGTCTATATAGGCTTGTTTGTAAGAAGCCACTCAATGGAAGTGTAACAGGAGCAAAGCTGTGAGCCAATACAAATTACTTTACCCACAATATTCCTTGTTGTGCTCTGGTGTGGCAAAAATCATTAGAAGTCTGTTTCTCTGATTTGCTAAGAGAATGCAAACCTTGCAGCAAACAGCTCAGCTGAATCTGGAGTTGTAGTACATAAACACAGTATGCCTCACAAAAATATGAATTCAGGAGTTCTGAGTCTTTGTAACCTGGAGTAATCTTTTTAATTACAGCAGCATATCACAGCTTACTTGAATGATATTCTGCAAGAAAGAAAAAGAATGCGAGAAAGCATTTTACATGGTCATGAATACAAATTTTATTTATTACAATGTTAAGAATTTGAATTTGCACTTAGCAATAATGGTTACATGACCTTCAAGTAAGATTTCTCTTTTAATCTCCAATAAAAGAAAACATGTTTGAAAAATTGAATTGCTTTACTGAATGAGACAAAGTAATGACTTCTTTTCTGTTGACTAAACAGTCAAGAAAAAAGTAATATATAAAGCAGACAACTGAGATTGCTGTTGCTCAACAAGCTTCTGGCGTTTAAAAAGTATAAGGACTGTGCCAAGGACTAAAGTGTTGGTCTGTGCACAATGCACATGGGCACGGTGAACAAACACTTCTGGCTTTTATTCAGGATAAACCATTGCATTTTCAGCACAATGTGACGGCAAAAAATTATTCAGTTTTCATGACTTTTGGAGCTGAACAATTGATCTCTTAAACAATGTGAGACAGCAATGCTATTATAGAGCTGCAATCATTGATAAAATTGCAAAGCTTTCAAAAAAAAGTTACTCCAATTTCCGTCGTTCTTTTGTCCTTTGGTTACTCCATCTGAATGGCCCGGTTAGGTTTTGTTGCAAAAAAGAAGTCTATGTGCACATTTATTCCCCCTCTAATTCATAGTCTGAATTGTGAGCCTTTGCTATTCAGGGACTGATTTGACAACAGTGCCAAGAATGGCCTGGTGATTAGACTCTCAGCATGCGTAGGGATTGTGGGTTTGAACCCAGGGATATCCTTGCATTCAACAACATGGCTCAGCTTCTTTCCAGCACCCCTGGCTCCTCATATTTTATGCATCTTTTGCTGCAGGTATGGAATTCCTTCTTACCATGGAACAGGCTCCTTGTAATTATCCTGCACAGTGGTGCACAGAAAAATCCTGTGAGTTTAAGGGCTGTGCTTCTCAAGAGATTCTTAGACCAGGATTTTATCATAAAGGACCATTTTATTACAGCAAAGACTTAATTTTTTTTATTCTGTTGTGGTTATATAGCCTAGTACAATGGTGTCCAATTTTATTATGCTTAGAGGATTAAAGCAAAGTTGAACACCACCTCTTGCAAACTGATATATGAACTTTAAAAAAATCTAGTGGAATTCTCTCTGGTTCAGGGCTTTAAAAAAGGAGAAGCTTTGTTAGTCCAGATGTCGAGTAAGCCGCAATATCATCAATGATAAAAAATTCAAGTCTGTTGAAAAGCTGATTGAGAAGCAGAAGCATTTGGATCATGCTAATACATTCCTGAATGATTTGGTTAGAAATGGACAGGGGCCCACTGGATTTTGGATGCTTCAGCATCTACAAATCATTTTTCCTGAACATTACGCGGAGAAGATTAACATGGGGAGGATAGGGCGAGGTAGGTGGGAGAGGGGGTGATGATTGTGTTGGGTGGGGAAGTATGCTTCAGTAGGGTTGGTGGGGTGGTGTGGGAGTACTCCAAAGTTGTCAATTTGACTTTCTGCTTATTATTACTAGAAATAATTTACATTTATTTCCGACAATTTTATGTCATTTTATGACAGTCTGCTGCATAATAAAATTGTAAACCTTTAATGTACCACTAATTCTGTACAATTTATTTGTCAATGCAACTATGCCTGATATGTCATACGGAGAGACAAATTTTTCTCATAAATATGTACAAGGCATTAATGTTTTTCTGTTATTTTCAGTGGCTTGGTTTGAAGAAATGATTATATGACTTCAAAACTCTCTGTAAGAATTAAATTTAAATGAAAAAAAAACTAGCATTTATATAATTTACGATGCAGCCTACCTCATCTCAATATCGCACAGACCTAACAAGCAAGACGGGGGATACTTGTTTAATCACACAGGTTTTTACAGCTCATCATCCTATAATTCTTTTTAAATATGAAGAATATGACAGGAAAGTAGAATTCTGCTCACAATTGCAAAAGAGCATGACAGCCTCGACTATACACAATCAACAGACAAAGGAAAGGGAGAGAAAAACAAATGAAGTATTTTGCTTTCTAAAAAAACAGCATCCAGGCAAAACCTGTCTTTTTTTAATTTCCCAGACAAATGAGCTTCCCTTGCCTTACAGTGACAGTGGGGTCTGGAAATTGACTGAAATCCCTCTTCTCAAGAGCTTGAGTTATCTCCTATTTGCCTGCAGGTTTGACTTAGAATGGGAGTTCATTTATTTACTGTTTTAATTAATACTCCTTTTCACCGTGGGACAGAGGAAGGGAAGTGAACTGACTTGATAAACAGGTGTAGTTGTTATGTGCTAATTTTGGGCTTGCAGGGAATTAATCAAGCTCGGCTAAGCACAAACCTCATCGTCGCAAAGGTGGATCAGCACGGCAGGATGCCCAGTAGGTGAGTATTAGTTTAACCAGTGGTTTGTGATGAGGGAACCTTAAAAGAATGCTCATCAGTGTGATTGTTTCACAGACTACATAAAGGTCATAGCCTTAACCAAAGAAGTGTCATTTTATGTCATAGTTTGTTGAATAGTTTCACAAAGAAATGTGAAATGTTTCTTGAAATTACTTGCATGAATCAATTAGTAATTAAAGCTGGTGCAAGAGTTTCTGCTGCTCCAATGCTTTTGCTTGGTATACAAACTGTGAAATATAGGAGTGATCAGTCTTGCACTCAGGTGGCTGTTCCCAGCTGGTAGAGGGGTAGGGAGATTATGGTTGGCCACATTGCTATAGGCCTGGGCTAAGGCACTCACAAGCTGACTCCACGCTGAAGACCACTAACCTGCCATATGAAATAGAAACACAAAACACCAGTAGATGAGGCAGACCCTGTGCAGAGACAAAAAGAGCTAATACTTCAGGTCGGTGATCTTTCATCACAAACCCAGTGCATTTCTCCACAGATGCTGATTGACCTGCTGAGTATTTAAATCATTTCAGATTTCCAGCATTCACAATATTTTGTTTCTGAACTCCTGGTGTGCTAGAGATTGTGTAAGATTGGTCTGTTCCCAGTGAGGTTCAGAAGAATGAGGTGATCTCAGTGGGACATACAAGATTTTGAGAGGGGTTGACAAGATAGAGGCAGAGGAGCACTTCGCCCTAGAAGGAGAGTCTAGAACTAGGGGAAGAAGGATGGCACAGTGACACAGCAAGCAGTGCTTCTGCCTCACAGCTTCAGTGACCTGGGTCCAATTCTGACTTTTGGTGCCGTCTAACTCAGCGGGTCAGGCAGCATCTATGGAGGGAAATAAACAGTCGACGTTTCAGGTCTCCAACCTGACAGCATCAACATTGATTTCTCTAACTTCTGGTAACCACTCCCCTCTGTTTTCCCTCCCCCCCCCAACCTTTATTTTCCCTCATTCCTGTGGCCCCCTCACCTCTTCTCTTTCCCCTCCCCTGCCCTCATGACCTGCCCATCACCTCCCCCTGGTTCCCTACCTCCTTCCCTTTATTCCATGGTCTACTGTCCTCTCCTATCAGATTCCTTCTTCTTCAGCCCTTTGCCTCTTCCACCTATCACCTCCCAGCTTCTCACATCACTCCCTTTCATCCCCACTCCCCCACCCACCCACCCACCTACCTTCCCCCTCTCACCCAGACTCGTCTGTCACCCACCAGCCTGTGCTCCTCCCGCTCCCCCGACCTTTTTATTTCTGGTTTTTGCCCTTTTCCTTTCCAGTCCTGATGAAGGGTCTCGGCCCAAAACGTTGACAGTTTATTTCCCTCCACAGATGCTGCCTGACCCGCTGAGTTCCTCCAGCATTTTGTGTGGGTTGCTCCAGATTCAAGCATCTGCAGAATCTCTCGTGTCTGGTGCTGTCTGTGCAGAGCTTGTGTGTACTCTCTGTGACTGCGTGGGGTTCCCTCAAGTCCCAAAGATCTGCAGCTTGGGAGGGTAATTTACACTAGTTAACCAAACTTAGTGCAAGTGGGTGAATCAGGAAATGTTGTTCGACACGTGAGAGGAAACAGCTACAGGGAAATAAGTGGGGGAATGGGATTGCAGCTATTTTGTGAGGAAATATGAGAAATAGTCTCAGAATAAAACTGAGATGAGAAACACCTTTAAGGAAACCTTTGTGAAGGTTTAGAATTTACCTGAGTGCCATAAATATTCAGTTATTGAATATATTTAAGGCTGAACAATAGATTTTTGGATGGTGAGGGAATCAGGGGGTACAAGGATCAGGTGGGAGAGTGAAATGAGACACAGGATTAGCTGTCAACTTACTGAATGGTGGAACAGGCTCAATACAACACATGGCCCATCTCTGCTTCTCTTTCTTGTGAATTTAACTGGGTTGCTCACTGTGGCCAAATTGCTCCGTGACATTCCCAGATTAGGAGGTCAAAGCACCTGTGAACCCACATTGCAGCAGCAGCCAAAATGCTCACGGCTGCAAGGGGGAAGGGTATTTGCAGTCTGTGGATGGAAGTTGGAGAGGGAGGGAGTGCCGAGGCAAGCAGGAGGAGAGAGAAAGCAAGGGAGAGGGATGAAGTCTTAGTTATAGAGTTGTACAGCATAGAAATAGGCCCTTCGGCCCAACACGTCCTCACTGACCTTTCTGCCCATCTATGCTAATCCCATTTGGCCGTATCCTTCTATGCCTTACCTATTTGGGTCCCTGTCTAGTTGCCTCTTAAACATTGTAATTGTATTTGATTCTGCCACCTCCTGTGGAAGTGCAATCCAGATATCTCTGTAAAAAAAACTTACCCATAAGATCCCCTTTAAGTCTTCTACATTTCACCTTAAAATGATGCCCTCTTGTTTTTGATACTCCTATCATAAACAAGAGGGCATATATACTTCTATCAGGTCACTGCTCATCTTCCTTTGCTGCAGGGAAAACAAATCCAGCTAACCAAGTTCTCCTCATAACTGAAGTCCTCCAATCCAGGAAACATCCTGGTGAATCTCCTCTGCACTCTCTCCAGCGTAATCACGTCCTTCCTGTAGTGTGGCAAATGGAACTGCACATGATGCTCCAAGTGCAGCCCAAACAGTGTTTTGTAAAGTTACAACATAACATCCCAACTTTTATGTTCTGTGCCCCAACCTATGCAGGCAAGCATGCCATATGCCTTCTTCACCACCATATCAACCAGTGTTGCCACTTTCAGGGAGCTAAGGACTTGGACCCCCAGGTTGAGAGAGAAGGTGAGTGAAGATCTGTGAATAGAAGAGGAATGGGGGAGTGAAGCCAACAAAAGTGTATAGTGAGGAGATGGAGGGGTAAGGAAGAGGGGTAAGAGGGGGAGGGATAATGGGGAGGAAGAATGGGTGATGGATGCAGGGATGGGGAGAGGGAAAAATGAGGAGAGAAAAAAGTCTTCTACTCCACAAATGCTGTTTGAAGTCAAAGCATTTCTAAATGATTCTTTAGAGACCATGCACTCATTTATCTGCTGATGTTTTCACTTCACCAGTCACCTCCATTATTTCTTTGTCTGAAGGCTTTGGAATTTAATTTCTTTGAGGGTTCTCCAAAGTGAAAGCCAATTCCGTGGGAATTGGTAGATTTACATCATTGCTCTGAGACTTCCATGAATCTTTCAACCAAAGTTATAGAACACACACTTGAGACAACTCCCATGGAAATTCATCATCACCTTACTGCACCCTGGGTCTTGAGTTAGCTATCCACACTGCTAATATGGTGTGGGACGTCCACTGGGGGGAAAGGCTTAATAGAGGGTCCACACTTGTTGCACAATTCATTTTGGTATCAGTGTACTTAAATCATTTTCATCAAACTCCAGCCTGTTGTGAGCTTGGTCTCACGTCAGCTTACGCTTATGTATTGAGTCACCGAGGAAGCTAAAAACCACATTTCATACCTTTTTTGTCAGCAGCCATTCCATGGGAGGCACTGTTGAGGTCTTTGAAGTGTTTCTTCTGGTATGTGTTGACTGTCCCTTAAGTGAGCATACCTGACTCCATCCTACAGTGGCTTATTCAGGCTGGCCTTGACACCACTCCTGACCGAGCTGAAGCTAAAAGACATTATTCCAACCAAAAAAAACAAGGCCTCAGGAGCAGCAAGTATCCTCACTGAAATCCTAAAATTTATCTTCAGCGTAAATTCACAATCTTGTCTGGGGGACCAGAAGGATATTCCGGCGAGCAGCAGAAATGCTGTGATCATGACCATTCTCAGGATCGAGGATGACTTGGGTTTTGTGGCTCTGAGGTGACTAATTTGGGAGCTACAGACTCTTCAGGAGTCTGACGGGGCAGGCAGGTGGTGTAATCTGTGATGTGATGTGCTCCTCCTGTCACATACACAGGGATTCTGTGCGCTCCTGATGCGTGGTCCCAAAGATCTTAGTAAAATGTCAAATTATCCTTCTAAGATATGTTATAGTGCAGTAAAATCCACTTATAAACGTGAAAAGTTACCACCTGCTTGCTAACTGCACATTAATTTTTTTTGTATATTCTTCATGATGCTTCTTCATTTTTTTCAAGTGCACAAGGAAAAGAGGAAGTGATTTTACTGCACAACTTGCTGTGCCTCTGTTCAAATTCATTTGGAATTACTAGGCCTGACTGAGTTTCCTTAGAATACCAATAGAAGCAATAGACCAGCAGTCAAACCATAAGCAAGTGATGGTTGCCAACTCTCTGGGAAAAAAGGAAATTATTTTACTGCATAGTCCCCTAGATTGAGCAGCTCTGCAGTCAGCCTGCTTTGGACCAGTTTATAGCTTTCCAATTGTTAGTCTGCACATCTTCCCTAGCCATCGGGCAGGTCCAGTAGTTGGAAAATAAAGGCACAAATCACACCTCTCAGATGAGTGCCCATGCATGTTTGCTTATCTGTTGCTGTCACTGCTGTGGAATTCACTCCCAAGATAAATGGTGTGAATTTGATATGAACAGACACCCTGCAGAACCAATTCCCCTTCTGACAAGCTCTGTAATACAAACACAACCTAAACCTCATTAGAAATGCACATCCTAATTCATCTAGGTCCAACTGCAATGGACCAGCAACAGATACTTATTTTTGGAAAAAAGGCAATAAAATTGCAACCTAGCTTTAAATTGCCATCCTTTGTGTGATAATGGAATGCAAGCTGTTATCTATTTGCTAACTGTGGATAACACAGAACAATACCTTCCTGCTCATAAGTATAGGATCCCAAGTATCTTCGTCTCAAATCACAGAGTTTTATGCCTTAGATTTTCAATATGTGATTGTAATCAGAGCACACTCAAGTTTTGTATGTCTTTTGATAAGTATCAGAATACTAAACTCTGAAATCTTATTACTTTGATGTATTGATTTTAGAAAATAAAATTGCCTCATACAAAATTAACAGGTCGAGCGTAAACAGCCCTTATCTTGATCACTGAGCTGAGTGACACACATGGTTTCAGGTTTAACATTGAACTAATATTTAGATTCCAGGGTCACATCTAAAAAAAATGGTCATTTGGGTAAGGTAACTGGGGGCTGCTGGAACGAGTAGGATCACAGCCGGGGAGAGAACAGGAGAAAGCTGACGAGACAAGTTTTACAGAAAAACTGAAAATAAGGGGGGTTCTTTGAAAAGATTCCCCTAGCCCACCCCGATACTCCTGAGATAAATAATAAACTATACAGTGTTTCTTCTTCACGCTATAGATACGATCTTCAGAGATTATTGCACAAATTTACAGAGTAAATATGGAAATTAAAGTAAGATAGATCCAGAGAGGCTAGCAGGTTGTGAAAAGCACCCTCAAATTCCCAACTATGTTACTTTAAGGGTAAACTAAGTGCTGGCCTTTAGTCTAATGATGCATTACAGATTTCTGAACTGGAATTTGACACTTGCTTTGGAGGAGCTCTGCAGTGTATAAACAGTCACCCTCTTGTTTGATTAGTTTACAGTTGTCACTTCAGATTTATTAAATTCTGAATTAACATGCATTAATGGTGGCTTGGTTTTGTTTGTTCAGCCACATGACCTGCTTTGCTGAACACTCTGTTACAAGGACAGTTAATCCATTGACCAATGGCTTAACCAGCAGGTGGGCCCAATAGACTCCTGACTGCTCCAGGCTGCGACAAGAACTCCTGAGGGGCTCTTTGTCACCTGGCTGGATTGAGGAATCTGCTTGTTTGGTAAGTGTTTCTCCTCCCACACAAGGAAAAGACTGCATTTTATTTCTCTGAATGCAATACTTTCAGAGGCCTTCCATCACATTATCAGTAGCTGGTACTTACATTATATTAAGTGTTATGCTTGAGTTTTCTAAGTAGTGAGAGGAAAAAATATTAACATTCCAAAATGGAGTAATAATTCTACCCCTGAATAACCAAACAATGGGGAAGTTGATGAGAAGCCACCCATCTTACAGTGTAACAATCTAAGATATCTTTATTAGTCACATGTACATCGAAACACACAGTGAAATGCATCTTTTTGCGTAGAGTGTTCTGGGGGCAGCCCGCAAGTGTTGCCACGCTTCCGGCGCCAACACAACATGCCCACAACTTCCTAACCCGTACGTCTTTGGAATGTGGGAGGAAACCAGAGCACCTGGAGGAAACCCACGCAGTCACGGGGAGAACATACAAACTCCTTACAGACAGCGGCCGGAATTGAACCCGGGTTGCTGGCACTGTAATAGCGTTACACTAACCTCGTACAGCAGTGACTTGGTGCTGACTACACAACAGGAATGGAAAATCTTAGGGTTAAAACCTATGGCTATCAAATTTAGATACTGAAAACACTATTAGTGTTTAGGCCTCACCAGGATGGGGGGTGGGGAGGGGTCAGAAAAAATCTGAAACTGTTCTTTTTCACCTGATTAATAAATGTTGTCAACAATGCCTCCGAAAGCATATACCATGTGCCAAAGCATGGCCTGAGGTCACATTGATTTTTTAAATAAGAAAGAGTGGTGTCATGATTTATGCTAAAGATCATTTGTACAATCAACAGTCCTTTCTCCAGTCATTTCTACCCCTGCCTGACCACTGGTGAACCCAGGTGGCCAGAAGAGCCTCCTCCTGGTTGTTAGCCACTGTCAAGAGTCCTCTACTCACAGCCACCAACTGATGCAGCTGTGGGAGACCCTCCATCCATTTATTTCTTTCAGCATCTGCCCTTCTCCTGGATACCTACATAAAATCAGGAACATGTATGAGGGGTTTAAGTGTTTCTATCTACTGTATTCCCCTCCCACTCTTGAAGAACCTTGCTCCGTGTCCACTCAGCATCCTCCAGTTGCCCTAGCAACAGATGGTAGAGTTTCATTCTACTCAGAGTCTGATGTTAGGACTGCACTTCATCCGTCTACCTGCATAGCACGTCTGTAAAAATATCAAATACCATCCATTTTCAGGAATGATTTAAGGTGAAAACTTGATTGAATGCAGTTGGTACAAAATAAATTCGGGTAGTTTTACTCACCCTTAAAGGAAGGAGTTATGCTCCAAGACGTTATAACATACTGCTGAAGAGGTACACAGTGAGATTATTTCACCACTGCAAGGAACTGTAAATTGTTACAGCACAGAAACTTTTTTTTTGGGAGGCAAAAAATTTAATTTGTACCTTCACCACATTAGGGATTTGGTCTAAAACCATTCTCCCAACCCTGCTCATCACAGGCTAAAATAATTCCTCCTTCGAAAAGCACATATTTAATTGACTTAAAAAGAGATACTGATTTATTAATTCTTTGCCAACTGTGGAAAGAACTTCTCAGTTTCACCCTTATTTCTTTGGTTATCTTTTGTTTTTGTCCTTGTAGTTTTGTTGTCCTGTGGATACAATCAACACCTATTTTTAATCATAAATCTTCAAAGTCTTGATGGTATTTTGTTATTTGCTCCAGTGAAAACCCCTAATTTCTCAAGTTCCTTTTTTAACTAGTAACCCCTTGTGTCTGATAATATCCTAATGATTCAGTGCAGTATCATTTCCCTTTCTCATATCCACACCTCTAATGGGGTGACAAAGCTCAACTCATTATCCCAACTGTGGCTTAACCAAAGTCTTGTGCAAATTTAATATTGCCTCACTTATATATTCCATTATCTATAAGTATCTACACTTTATTTAAAATCTAATCACTTAAGGTGTCTTTTATTTCCCTGTTATTTCCAAAATGTGTTTCACATTAAAACCTAAGAGAAGTAAGTCATTCAGTCCCTCAAACTTATATTTGATCTTCACTGATGTGTATCTCAGGTCTGTTTAACCACCTTTATTGCTTTCTCTTTTATAGCCTGAATTAATGAAAACCTGTTTGCCTGAGTCTTGAAAATTGACTCAGTATCCACAGCCTTTGGGGTGAGTTCCAAATTTGCAAGAGCCTTTATGGGCAAAAGTACTTCCCGATTTTGTTCCTTACTGGCCTATCCCTTAAGTTAAGATTGTAATTGATTCTCCCAATAGAGGAAAAATGTAATGGCATTAGATTGAGGAGTGCATCAAAGCATTTCCGTATGTACTGAAATTGAACTAAAGCAAGAAGTTGTTGTGATTTGACAGGTCTCTTGAAGAAGGAAAAATTAAATGGCTCAGGTTAAGCTGTGGTACAGGGTTGAAGCGTACAAGACTATAGCTGGTTTAGATATGGGAACAGTTTCCCCCTGTTCGCCTTGAGCAGATAGTTCCATGACCAGGTAACACAGGTTTCAAGCAGATAGTTCCACGACCAGGTAACACAGGTTTCAAATTTTGGGTAAAAGCCATCAGAAAAATGCAAGGTAAACCAGTTTTATTCTCAGGGTGGTTAGGGTCTGGAACTCACTGCCTCTAATGGCAGTGCAAAGAGAATTACTCAGTGCCTTCAAAAGGAAATTGGATAAGCACTGGAAGGAGAATAATTTGTAGGGCTAGGGAGGAGAGCAGGGAATGATTTTTGCTCTATCCGGAGCCAAAATAGACTTAGTACATAGAATAAAGAACAGTAGAGCACAGGAACAGGCCCTTTGGCCCACAATGTCTGTGCCCACCATGATGCCAATTGAAAGTAATCCCATCTGCCTGTACATGGTCTCCATCCTTCTATTCCCCGCCTGTTCCTGTTCCTGTCTAAATGCCTCTTAAATGTTGCTATAGTATCTGCTTCCATCACTTCCCCTGGCAGTGCATTACAGGCATCTACGACTTTCTATTTTAAAAAAAAACTTGCCTTGCAAATCTCCTTTAAATTTTCCCCTCCCCTCACCTTAAACCTATGCCCTCTAATATTTCGCATTTCCACCCTGGTGACAAAGACTCTATCTATCCTATCCATGTCTTTCATAATTTTATGTACTTGTATTAGGTTGCCCCTCAGCCTCTGATGCTCCAGAGAAAACAATCTATGCTTGTCCAACCTCTGCTTATAGTTAATACTCTCTAATCCAGGCAATATCCTGGCGAACCTCTTCTGCACTCTCTCCAAAGCTGCCACATCTTTCCTGACTTTTATACTCAATGCCCCATCCAATTAAGATAAGAGTGCAATAAGCCGCCTTTACCATCCTATTTAACTTCTGTTGCCACTTACAGGGAGCTATGGGTTTGCACCCCAAGATCCCTCTATACATCAATGCTCCCAAGGGTTCTGCCATTTACTGCATACTTTCCTTTTAAATTTGATCTCCCAAAGTGCAACACCTCACACTTGTCCAGAGCAAACTACATCTGCCATTTCTCTGCCCACATTTCCAACTGGTCTATATCCTGCTGACAACCTTCCTCACTATCCGCAACCCCACCAATTTTTGTCTTGCCTGCAAACTTACTAATCAGCCCACCTATATTTTTGTTCAAATCAGATATATATTTCACAAACTAAAGAGGTCCCAACACTGATCCCTGTGGAACACCATTAGTCACAGAGCTCTGGTCAGAATAACGCCCCTCCACCACTACCCTCTGTCTTCTATGGTTAAGCCAATTTTGAATCAAATCCATGAAGTCTCCGTGCATCCCATGTGCCTTAATCTTCTGGATCAGCCCTACCGTGAGAAACTCTGTCAAAAGCTTCACTGAAGTCCACGTATACAACATCCATTGCCCTACCCTCATCAATCTTGTTCATCACCTCCTTAAAAGCAAGTTTGTAAGAAAACATGACTCCCCCACACAAAGCCATGCTGATTATCCCTAATAAGTCTATGCTTTTCCAGATGTGAGCAGAGCTTATCCCTAAAAATCTTCTCCAATAAGTTCCCAACCATTCATGTAAGGCTCACCGGCCTTTAATTTCCTGTTTTGTCTCTATTGCTCTTACTAAACAAAGGAACAACATTGTCTACTCTCCAGTCCTCTGGGACCTCTCCTGTGGCTAAAGAGGATATATAGATCTTGGCATAGGCCTCAACAATCTTCTCACTGCCTCTCGCAATAATCTAGGGTAGGTCCCATCAGGACCTGGGGACATATCCACCTTAATGTTCTTCAAGAACCCAAACACCTCCTCCTCCTTGATATCAACATGCCCTAGAATATCAGCATATCCGTCCCTGATCTTGCTATCCACCATGTCCTTCTCCTTGGTGAATACCAAAGCAAGGTACTCATTTAGTACCCCACCCACTACTTCTGGCTCCAGGCATAAAGTCCTCCTTTGTCCTTGAGTGGTCATACCCTTTAGCTACCCTTTTGTTTATAATGTATGCATAAAATGCTTTGGGATTCTCTTTAATCCTGCTTGCCAAAGACATTTCATAGCCCCTTCAGCCCTCCTAATTCCCTGCTTAAATTCTCTCCTGCTTCCTTTATATTCCTCAAAGCCCTGTCTGATTTCAACTTCCTACACCTTACATATGCTTTCTTTCATTTTTTGATTGAATTTGCAACATCGCTTGTCATCCAAAGTCAAAGTTGGGTTTATTGTCACATGCACAAGTGCATGTATGCACAGGTGCAATGAAAAACTTACTTGCAGCAGCATCACAAGCCCATAGCATCATATAAGCAGCATTCACAAGAAAAACAAACATAAATTATACAAAATTTTTACAAGAAAATACAATTAGGACAAAAAAATAACAAAGTCCATATTAGTGCAAAGTGGACTACTTTGGTTGGATTATCTGCATACCGTGTCAAGAAATCCCTACTGGATTTGATGTGGCAATTGACTTCCCTCAGTCACACACAACAATAGCTCTATAATTGTATGTGACTAGTGGTTCAATGAATGCTTTGATTAAGGGCCCACCAGTATAAAAATTCAGTAGTGAGTGATACCTAAGCCTCGCACACTGAAAAACATTCTGGTGGAATGCGTTAAAGAAATCAACTGATTTTTTCGTCTTGGTCTGGCTCCTGGATGGGTTGTAAGAAATATTGTCCTCTAAGTTTCAGGAGAATTATCAGGGTGTTGGTTGAGATTCCAAGACCAGGAAGGCTGTGCATAGCCATCAGGTGTAGGAAGGTTTAAATTAGCTTCCTGGGATCAGATTGAAAGTTTGGATGAGGCTTGGGTTCCAGGCTTGATAACACCAGGGGAATAAATTCCCAAATTTATTCCCCATGGCTTTAACCACTGTTGGCTAAATTAAGGTGGCAGACATGTCATTCCTGTTTTTCAGTGTTTTACAGCTTGGCACCCAAGCTTCTGGACAAAAATACATCAAAATTAATATTATCAAACACATATTGTCAATGTGGTTCCTTGTACTGCACTTCAGAGCTGCTTAAAACAGATTCACTACTTGTCCTTTTTTTCACAACACCACTTTGACAGATATTGTGGAAGTTTATATTGTGGTTAGTGATTTATCTGTGTAGATGGAGGCTTTAAACATAGAAGTGCTGAGCAATCAAATGTGTTTCCCATTCCTCTGAAGCATAAATCCATGATTTCAATAATCAAGTAGATGTGGACAGTGGTCATCCCATTGGAGTTTGCAATTATCCCAGGGTTCTGAATTCCCAGCAACATGATGGCAGACTTGGAGTTCAGAGAAGTCAAGCAATGGCAAGGAATAAAGCAGGTTTACAGGAAACATCTTCAGGAAGAAACAATCAGGTTATCAGAACGGGTGGTAAAATGCAAAAGAAATTTAAAGCTTGTAAAGGTCTGTATGTCAGTCTAATGAGGATCTGAAGAAAACAATACCTTATATTGATGGACCACTTTTGGTAATAGCAGGAAATCCCATGGTGTTAAATGGTGTGCACTACACCAGAAGAAAGACCTCAGGGTTAAAACATAAGACATAGGAAAAGGCCATTTTGGTTCCTTAAGCCTGCTCAATAAGATCATAGACAATCCTCCACCATTGATTTTTTCCACTGGTTCCTTGCTAGTGTCCAGAAATCACTGATTATCCACAGTCATTTGGTGTAAAGATTTCCAAAGGTTCACAATCCCAAAAGAAACTTCTCAGTTCAGAGCCAAGAATAATCACTTATCCAATGATTTTACTGTGGTGTTCTAACACAGCCGAAGGTGCAATAGGTCAGATAAATTAATCTTTGAAAACAGGAGATCAAGTTAACAACATTGCAAAAATAATCCCTTTTTTATAAATAGACTTAATTATTACAAAAGCAAACAAGTAATGCTGAACTTGTGCTAATCATTGGTAAGGATATCGGCTGTATCAGTGTTCATTGTGATTACATCCTGAAACTGACACCAAATTGGAGATTTCTGGGCAGGCTTAATTTAATGCAGAAATCCCAAGCTGATTAATCAATTCAACTCTCCTCCACAGATTCTGCTGTTTTGATTCTCTATGACAATCAAGAGAAATCTATTGAATTGACAAATATGTCAGGTATCTACAAAATCCTCTCCTTACAGAGTACCAGAAAATTTTATGCTTAGTTAGATAATAGTTTATGTCTTCAGTGATGTGTTAAACCTAATCACTTAGCAAGTGCTTTGTCCCAAAAACAAAAGTGTAATAGATGTTAAAACATATACATTTTAATTATATGTGTATGTTTCGATCTTTTTATAGTACCCTGCATCATGTTTAAAACATTCACTAAAATTTATGCTTCTTCATTCCTGCTTTGCAATCTGTGAGAATACTCCAGTGCAATTGGCCTGTGTATGGTTGCTGGATGTTACGGATCCCTTAGAACTAACAACTGACAGTAATCAACATCAGAAAAAGGTAAATACATACCATAAAGATCACTAGAAATCTGTGGGCAGATTTCCTTGAGGTCAGCATTATGCATCTTGCTTTCAGACAGACTGCAAAATTCAGTACACAAAGTGTAGTTTTTTGCACATTTTACCTTTAAAAAGTTAACAAGGCTACAGCAATTTTGAACAGGATGGATCTTAAAGCTAGACAGTCAACTGTTAGCAGTGTGCAAAATTAAAGGTACCGATAAGATAATCGATCTGAGAGTTGCTACAAAGGCATAAACCTCATTGGATATCAGGAGAACAAGAGGCTATATTTTGTGTTTAAAATGCAAAGGATTGTCAGAAAATGGATTTCCTTATCAGAAGTTGTCAAAAGAATTCATAATAGCTTTTAAAAGGTAAATATTTGAAAAAGAAAATTGAAAAAAAGGAAGAATATGGAGAACAAGCAGGGAATGTGATGGTGGGAAAGTCTTTCAGAGAGCTAGCACAGGTTTAATGACCCAAACGATTTCCTGCAGTGGTGCAAAATAATATTGCAGGATTCATTTTACAGATGTGGAAATCTAGGTTTACTAAACACAAGTCATTATTCCTACAAAGCTTCACCAATCCACATACATTGATTTCCCAACTAGCTCTAAAATTAAAATAGAAACAAAACATGAAGGAATCTCTCACACTTAATTTGTAATTCTTGATTTTTTTCTCAGTTGTCTTTTAAATTCGGCATTCAGCATCATGGATGGTAATAATCTGATTCTGACTGTCAATCTCACAAAGCAATTGTATGCATGAATGAGAATGTTCTCACATAACTAGCGTGATGGTAAACTACCAAAATACTGCACTTCCATTGTAAACACTGCATGTATGTCCCGCTGTGTGGATGTAAATTGCCAAGCACACAAGTCAATTCCATATACCGGCCAAAGTGAAAATTTTAAAAAATGACTATTTTTTTCTATTGTATCACAAGTATAAAGCTTCATCTTAACTCAATGATTCAATGCTGTCAAATGCACAGGAAACTGGCCAAGAATAGTTTGTAGATTAAATTCTTCAGCTCCTCTAATGGGATTTTCAAGGTACCAGACATTTGCTTCTGGAGAGATGCATTGCACATGACTAAATGGGCAGTACAAAGCACCTTCCAACACACATTTTATTTTTTTTAAATAGAAACCAAGGTGAAAGAGCAAGGTCAATAGTGCAGGATGTATCATCATGGTTGAGAATATAACTAAAATAGCATAACTGCAAAGACAAAGATAATACAAATTTAATTAACTTTACATGTTTATTATCAGTGAGATAGTGGAATATAGAATAGATTCCAGTTACAGAGAAGACCTTGATAATTCAATTGTGATTGCAAGCTTTCAAGTTTTCTTCATGAATAGAATCAATTGCCTATTCCACATTTCCCTGTTGAATATCTTCTGTATGTTTATTGGATTGATACTGTGTGAAACATATTTGAATATGAAATTAATGACACTTGCTCATTTCACTGGACAATGGCATTTTATATTAGATCTATGGAAGGTTGAGCTTAACAATTCCATCCCCAAAAATAAAAATCCTGCAATATTATACAATTATATTCACAATCATTCATTTTAGGAATGTATCAAAAGGAACAACAGGCAAATAATCACCCAAGAAACAATGAAAGCCTCTTTCTATATATAACTAGGTTAGAAAATTGAAATGGAATTAATAAAAAGTGGCCACAAATCCTCTGGCATTCAGTTCTTAGAAAACTCCTCAGAGAATGCTTTGAAAAAGCAGGTCAAAGCCTAGAAAGCTCTTGAACTAAGATTGCCAGAGGAAAATCTTCCCAGATGCTGACTAATAGGCAACAATCACCCCGGGAGTGGAAAAGCCAAGTATGCTTGAAACACAGCCTCAATTCCTAATAGGGTTTGTCACACTTAAGACACTGCAATCTCCTTCTGAGCAATAGCAAAACTGCCTGGCAATTCATAAAGCCAACAGTTTAAAGTTTATTATGATGAAAGCACTTAATGACATCCATCACCGAAGGTCCTGAGTTTCTGAAGCCGCATTGAATTTCAGACATTTACCCTGCCCCCCAATTTTATACTGGAAGCACTGCCACAAAGTTGATTTCAAGGTTTGAGCTGCATGGGATGCATGATGTTTCACTCACATCAGAACAGTGCAGATTTACTTTGAGGTTTCTATGCTCACTTAATTTGCTTTAGCCCTGGAATAATGTTAAAACTTTATCAGTCCGAGGCACTCACTGCTGCTTTACTTGGCTGGATCAGGGAAAACCTGGTATGTCCAAATAATAAGTTTACAGGCATATATACGCACATCCTTCAGCATACATATATACAGATATACATAGATAAATTATAACTGTAATGGAAATTGCTGCAAAATCTTTTTTAAAAGCTATCTTGACACTCAACTGTTTCATCCATAAAGGTTTAAACTGATTTCTAGCTCTTTATGAGCTACTGCACCTCATTGCAGTTGATACTTCTTCAGTAATGTAAATTGTTACTTGAAAAACTCATCTTGGGCCGTTATCATCTGCTGTTTGTGTTTAACAACAGGAGAGGAGCTCTGACAAAACTGTTGTAATGGCTGCACAAATTACTCAGCTGAAAGCTCTTCACAAAACCAATCACTAATAATCAGCAGTTCTTACCAAGGTGCTAATTAAAAACAATTTTCCTTCTCAGTTTGCAACACTAAGCCTCCATCATTTGCTCAGCTTCTTGGATTCTGCTACTGTATACACTGCTACAACTAGATCCCAGTATTAACTGCTAAGCCCTTCTTTCAGGTCCTGCTTAACAGCAAGAAAGGAGAAAGACAAAGAAGGAAAGTGCACTGAAAAGCACAAAACAGGAATGCAAAGGCAAAAAATAATGCAATTGTACACACCTCTGAGTTTTAACTTCATTCAAAAGGTGGAATCAAAACAGCATTTGGATATATAGCAATAACTATCAAGGCATTCTTCACTGGTATTAAGACATTTGATGCCACTTTCGAAGTGAATGTGTGCAGCACAGAGATTTTCCTGAGATTTATATATGGAAATATTTCAGTATCACTTTGGGAATTTCATCAAATAGAGGCTTAACAATAATAATCCCTAAGCATAGGTTTAAAAACATTACCACAGTGAGGTGATTGAACCAAATATTGCTAAAGGTTCATTCTCTAAATAAGGTAAGAAACTCCTGGATTCCTTGCACCTCAACAGATAATCATCACTCAGCACACTCCTTCATCTTCACACAACACACTGAGACTAATCGTGCATAATTGGAAGGGAGGTGCAGAGGGTTGGACAAGTCTTGTTTCACAAAATGTTAAGTTGTCAAGTTTACGCTGATTGGTAAAGTAAACTGACCTGTAAACTACCCAGGCTTTAAACATTTTTGCTTCAAACAGAGTTATGCCAAAAGAGTGAAAAAATAGGTATTTTCAGATTCCTTATTAGTAATTGAGATTTTTTAAAAAACTTTATTGAAAAATAAATGCGTATAATGTTCTTTAGATAAGAAAACCAGCAGTAGGAAAAGAAATCTTAAAAATAAAGGACTTTGCATTTTAAACAGCAAAGCAATCAGAGAGAAAAACAATTCCATGTATACAAGCACCTTCATTGAGGCAAACTGCTTTAATTGGGGAAATGTGGAACATTACAAATTCTACTGATTTTGTAGGGTGAGCTTACATTGGTGGAATTTCTCCAACTCTTCAACAAAAAAATCTATTCTTTCATAATCCTTAATAGGAGAAAACAATAGGAACTTGTGCTTTTGTATTGATGAGTGACCTCTAGAAATACCGAAGAAAACATCAGTCCGTTCACGGTCAGCTTGAGTGAGGATAGATCGCGGTTCCCTGCTTAGTTAGAGTAATGAGCACAGGATAGTGGAGGTTCTCATCGTACCTCTCCGTTTTCTCATTCTTCATCTGAGAAAGCAAAACAGAAACATTTACATACATACATTATAATTTAAGCCCTCAGACACTTGGCCAATGACACTGTTAAAAAAAAGGCAGCCATTTTCAGAGATGGTCCCATTCATACAAAAGTATATTCCCAGTATTGCTCAAACTTCAACAAAGGCACAAACATTTAATGCTAGACTGCACCAAATAATTTTCTGCTGGCTTCTAACCTGTTTTTTTTCATAAATCTATAAAGAAAAATCAACCCTTTCCCTTCTTCTTTCTCCAACTTCTTTCCTCCTGTTCATCAACATCTCTACTTATCCCTCTTTTCTAATTTCCTATTTGATACCTTATTTTTCTTTTCCTCCTCATTCCTTTCACCATTTCCTCTTTTACGGAACTTGATAAGGTAGGTGCAGAGGTGACGTTTCCCTGGCTGGTGTGCCTAGAACCAAGGGTCGCAGTCTCCAAATAAGAAGTTGATCTTTCAAGACTGAGATAACAAACAATTTCTTCACCCAGAGGGTAGTGAACCTTTGGAATTTTCTACCCAAGAGCACTGTGGAGGCTCAGTCACTCAGTATATTCAAGGCAGAGACTGAGGAATTTTTAGATAGCAAAGGGATTTGGGATTAGTGCAGGAACATGGTGCTGAAGTAAAAGATCCGGCATTGTTTTATTAAACAGTGCAGCAGGCACAATGGGCCAAATACCCTATTTTTGATTCTATTCAAATGTTCTTATGTCACCTTTTTCTTGTCAAATCTACTGTCTTGTCTTCCATTCTGTTTGTTTCCCTCTGCTTCAACTATATTTTGTTTTATTTTCTTCCTGGATTTGCTTTTATTTCCCCTCTTGCTATACATTGAAGCAGGTTGGCATGTCTGATTCAAGGGAGTGCAGATTACAGGTGGAGACCAGGTGTACAAGTACACATTAGAACATTGGAAATTAGAACTGCAGCCCTAAAATGAGAACAGAAGTGAAGGCAGAGGGTAGCTTAAATCAAGAAGGGAACATTGTCTGATTTAAATACTGCCAACCAAGTTGGCAAGATCCACAGTAGTGCTACTCTGGTTCTGTGCAATATACACTAAACTGAATTTCAAACCAGCATTTCTTATTCTCCCAGTACCTTGTCATAATCTACTTAGATGCGATTTGTGTCCCTAGCTTGAGAAGCAGATACTACCATGTAGAACTGAATTATAGTTAAGTTCCAAGTTTGATCCACAACATGCTCTGAGGTAAATGATCTCAGGGAAGCAACAGACATTCCTTTTGGTCTCTCACATCATGTTCCCAGCCCCAGCCCAAGCTTAAGAATGGAATAAGTGGGGAGGAGGGGAGATGAAAAGTAAAACAGCCAGGGCTCCTGTTCCTGAATGCCATCCAGTAATATCAGCTTGAAGAGCGAAAATTGAACAGGAGTGAAATTGGCTGCAATTCTGATGCCCCCAGGTGGGATAAATAAAGGCAGACTTTTGTCTTTCCAGCAAAGAATGGCCATTCAGTGAGTTGCTGGAGGATAGCCAGAAGCTTGCGGAACTGTATAATTGATGCTTTCAGGAGAGAATTGCAGAGGGTGGGGAAGGAACTCAAAGGAAATTCAAGTTCTCCTGTTGATGAGTTATAAATGTTACCCTGGGCAACAGGGTGGCTAATCTAGAAAGTCTATCCAACGTATGCCAGCAAACAGTTAGAGGCCCATTCCATTGGATCTCCGACCATCTGACGAATGAGCTGAACTGGGAAGAAAGTCACCAGCGAACTTGTACACTTTCTCTAGGATGGAATGGTACAAGAATTACAGATCTAAAAGAAAAGGCTTTCAAATTATGGTCCTTGCACTTAGGAAATAAAGGGACTCTATAAGCCTGATCACACTTCTACATCAATTGACTCATGAGCACCCAGGTTCTGTTGCTCCATATATTTCCCTTAGGATAGCTTTCACTACTATTTCAAAGTTAAGAACAATCATTGAGAGTGTCAATATTTATACAGACGTCCCAGGACTTCTGGGAGCCTGTCAATATTTGAGAGGTGATACCAAGCATGAGTCAGTATGAGCAGGTGGTTTCCACACTAAAATCCTACTGGACTAAAATAAATTACAAATATGCCAGGATATCCATTCAGGTTTAACCATCAGCCCACTGGACAAACAGGCACCAGCTTTCCTTGGGGTAAAACCTTTGCTATCCCTTCAATGAACCATTATGAAATGGAAGCAAAGGATCCTACAATGGAAAAGGGTGGGAAATCAGAAGGTCACCTTGGGGGGCCCCTTGCTGATTGATCAAAAGGTATAACCATGTGAGTTTATCAGAAATGGCCCATGTTGTTTTCTATTGTTTCCTGCTGGAATCTTTACACAACAAAAGAAAGAAATTTGTTTCTGTGAATAGAAAGAATCAATGCATCAGAAGTAGAATATAGAAATGTAATATATTAATGCTATAAAGCCAAGTTCAGTCTCCATTCCTTGCAAGGCAAATTAATTGTCAAAATAGACATAACCTATTAGTCCTGGTCCTGTAGCCAGGACAAGATATTAAAATCAACAAAGGTGTGTTGGAAATTGACAGGTGAGGCCAAGGTAAAACTAGGCACCAGTCCTCCAAAGAAGGATTGACAGTGCTTGGGCACAGGCATGGACACTGAGCACTATTACCAGAAAGCAACAAAGTTCCAACCCAAACCTGAATATGAAGAATGCAAGGGAATAAAGGAAAAAAACAAGATACGGAAAAATTATCTAGAGATAGGAGGATGGTACAAGGGAAAATAGTTTTTGTTAGACAAGCGCATTGTTAGACAGAAACATCAGGACAGGCACTGTAATATCTTTTTGCCAGTTATTATGTATCAGTGCTATTGAAACCACTGCAATACAAAGGACAAAATATGTGGCATTCACGTAGAGGTGAAAAGTTTAAGAGGCAAAGCTTTTCCTCCTGATCAGTGTTAATCATCTTCATGGGTGGTTGGTAAGTCTGTTTTTCTGACATAACTGCCAAGATCATAATCAATTTTCCCCCCAAAAAGTATAAAGCTAGGATCGCCATTTCCTGTAGAGGGCAGCTGGGTGCACGACATGAAGAGCTAATGCAAAAGGGCAAAATTAAAATTCATGAATCCCTTCACAATCATTTGTGTAACAAGATTAAGATGAGACAGCAAAAAATAGCTTTGCATTATCAGCCTTCTTATAGTTCTCCAGCTGGTTATACTCTATGCTAAAACAGTGGGGATAAGAGGATAACGTGCAGCCTAAAGAAAAAATGCTTCTGCCACCCTGAAGATGTATTGGTTGAGTTGCAAAGGGAATGACTACAACATGGTAAGAAATGTTAGCAAGAGTCAAACCATGCAGAACAGACAGTGCACAAAAACAGAACAGCATATTGTGTGCTCCATAAACACAAAAAGATCACACTTGTCACAGATTCAGTAGCAGTTGATGCTACCATTAGGCATCCTTTCCACTGAAACTCAGGAATAGCCACTCCTCTCTTAAAAATCCTATGCTTGATTGCTTTATGTTTTCAAACCACTGCCCTATTTCTAAACTCCTCTTTTTCATCTTGAAGATGTGGTTGGTACACTTTACATTGTCATTTTCTAACTGAATTGCTTCAATCAAATTTCCAATATACCTACAAGACATAGATCATTCCGATCAGAACCACAAATTACCAATAAATTGCAACCATGGCTTGAGATCTCAACCCTCTGGGGGTTTTGAAATGATTTATTATTCTATTTTCTTGCCAAGGTCTATTAATTGGGACCACTGTTTCATGGATCACTCACACCTGCAGGCCTTTAAAAGAATCTCCTCCAATGCCCAAAAGGTCACCTCCAGAGTACTCAGGATTCATCTCCTATTCATTATTTAATGAAGCCCTCAACAACATTATCTGCCAAGCGGGATCTAGTTTAAGTCTTGAATAAGCCCAACGTTTCCTGCAGCTTTATAAAATGACTCCAGCCTTGTGTTATGTCTCTCCCCTTGTCATTGCATCTGACTCAATCAAATTAACCCCACTGCTCTACAGCCCATTCCTGCTGCTGGCATTATACCTCATCTCTGCCAGATCTGAACCAAGCACCAAATGCATGAACTGAGTACCACATATATAACTGAGTGCAGAAGTTTCTTCCTTTGCCACCTTCAGAACTTGTCCACTTGGAACTAACTTCACCCTCACAACTGCCAAAATCCTGACCCATGTCTTCACATTATGAGGGTTAACTACTGCATTCACTTTATCTGAATGTCTGTAGTGTTGGAAACAAGGTCAGTGAACTTGTGGCACAAATCAGTACAAAGGGGTATGATTTAGTGGCCATCACAGAAACGTGGTTGCAGGGTGGAGCTGAGTGGGAATTAAATATCCATGGGTATCACGTAATACGGAAGGATAGGCAAGAAGGTAAGGGAGGTGGGGTAATTAAGAATGAGATCAGGGTGATAGTGAGAGATGATATAAGATCTAAGGAGCAGAATGTTGAGTCCATCTGGGTAGAGATTAGGAATAGTAAAGGGGGAAAAAAAATCACTGGTGGGAGTTGTCCCTAGGCCACTGAATAATAACATTACAGTACACAGGCAATGAAACAAGAATATTTGATGCATGTAAGAATGGAATGGCAGTTGTCATGGGGGACTTTACTTGCATGTAGATAGGGTGAATCAAGTTGGTCAAGGCAATCTTGAGGAGGACTTCATAGAATGCATCCGTGATAGTTTTCTTGAACAGCATGTTAGTGAACCTACAAGGAAAATGCTATCTTAGATCTGGTCCTGTGCAATGACACAGGTAAAATGAACAATCTTGTAGTTAGGGATCCTCTTGAAAAGAATGATCATAGTATGATTGAATTTCTCATACAAAAGGAGGGGTGCATAGTTCAATCTAAAACCAGTGTACTATGCCTAAACAAGGAAGACTACAATGGGATGAGGGAGAAGTTAGATAGCATAGACTGGAAACACAGGCTATATGGTGTAATCAGTTGAGGAACAGTGGAAGACTTTCAAAGAGATTTTTCATGGTGCTCAAAAGTATATTCCAGTTAAAAGCAAGGACTGTAAGGATGGGGAGATCTAGTCTTGGATAAGTAAGGAAATAAAAGAAGGAATCAGACTAAAAAACTCATGCATACAAAGTCGCCAAGAGTAGCAGGAAACTGGAAGATTGGGAAACTTTAAAAAGCAATAAAGAACCACTGAGCAAGTAATAAGGAAAGGGAAGATGGATTATGAAAACAAACTAGCACAAAATATAAGAACAGGACAGTAAAAATTTCTATCATTATATAAAGCAGGAAAGGGTGACTAAAGTGAAAGTAGGTCCCTTGGAAGATGAGAAGGGGGAATTAATAATGGGTAATGTGGAATGGCCAAAGCCTTGAACAATTACTTTGTGTTGGTCCTTCACAGTGGAGGACAACGTCTAACATGCCAAAGAGAGATATTATGGATGTGACGGGAGGTGAGGACCTCGATACATTGCTGTCACTAAAGAGGTAGTGATGAGCAAACTAGTGGGCCTAAAGTAGACAAGCCCCCTGGTCCTTGATGGGATGGATCCCTGGGTACTGAAAGAAATGACAGAAGTTATAGTAGACACACTTGTGATAATTTACCAAAATTCTTTGGACTCTGGGCAGGTCCCAGCAGATTGGAAGACAGCGAATGGCACGCCACTGCTTAAAAAGGATGTAGGCAAAAGGCAGGTAACTATAGGCCAGTTAGCTTAACATCTGTAGTCAGGAAAATGCTTGAAGTTATCATTAAGGAAGAAATAGCGAGACATCTGGATAGAAGTAGTTCCATCAGGCAGACACAGCATGGATTCAGGAAGGGCAGGTCCTGTTTGACAAACTTTCTGGAGTTCTTTGAGGATATAATGAGGGCAGTGGATAGAGGGAAACAGGTGGATGTTGTATATTTGAATTTCCAGAAGGTGTTCGATAAGGTTGCCACATAAAAGACTTATCCATAAGATAAGGATACATGGAGTTGGGGGTAAGGTATTAGCATGGATAGAGGATTGGTTAAGCAGTAGATGGCAGAGAGTTGGGAATAAATGGGTATTTCTCTGGTTGGTAATCAGTAGTGAGTGGGGTGCTGCAAGGGTCATTGCTGGGCCCGCAAACTATTCACGATATGCATTAATGATTTGGAAGAGGGGACCCAGTGTAGTGTATCTAAGTTTACTGATGATACTAAATTGAGTGGAAAAGCAAATTGTGCAGAGGATGTGGCAAATCTGCAGAGAGATATAGATAGGTTAAGTGAGTGGGGCAAGGGTCTGGCAGATGGAGTACCATGTTGGTAAATGTGAGGTCATCCACTTTGGAAGGAAATATAGAAGATCAGATTATTATTTAAATGGTGAAAGGTTGCAGCATGCTGTTGTACAGAGGGACTTGGGAGTGCTTGTGCAGAATCGCAAAATGTTGGTTTTCAGGTGCAACAGGTTATCAAGGCAGCAAATGGAATCCTGGCCTTCATTGCCAGAGGGAACAAATTTAAGAGCAGGCAGGTTATCTTGCAACTGTACAGGGTACTGGTGAGGCTGCACCTGGAGTCCTGCGTGCAGTTCTGAAAAGATATACTGGCTTTGGAGGCAGTGCAGGGGAGGTTCACCAGGCTGATTCCGGAGATGAGGAGGTTAGCCTATAAGGAGAGAATTGAGTCGCCTGGGACTATACTTGCTGTAATTCAGAAGAAATGAGTGGGGATCTTTACAGAAACATAAAAAATTATGAAGGGATAGATAAGATAGAGGCAGGAAAGTTGTTTCCACTGGTTGGTGAGACTAGAACTAGAGGGACATAGCCTCAAGATTCGGGGAATAGATTTAGATGGAACTGCTTTTCCCAGAGAGTAGTGAATCTGTGGAATTCTCTGCCCAGGGAAGCAGTGGAGGCTACATCATTACATATATTTAAGATACAGTTAGAGAGATGTTTGCATAGTAGGGGAATTAAGGGTTATGGAGAAAAGGCAGGTAAGTGGATCTGAGTCCACGGCCAGATCAGCCATGATTTTATTGAACAGGCCTGCTCCTATTTCTTATGTAAAACTCTTCACACTCCAAGAAAGACTTCAAACATCTCACATTGATCTTCAACAATGCTACAATCATCAGGTCCCCACTATCAACATCTTGGGTCTATCAGAGACTGAACTGGACAACAGTACAAAAATACTGTTATAAACAGCAAGGCTGATGCTGGGAACTTGAGATGTTACCTCCTGGCGCTACAAACTCTACCAGTATGAAGGGATAAGAACAGTGTGATCATGAGGACCCCATCACCTCTAAAGTTGCTCTCCAAGTCACACATCCTGACTAAATACATAATGCAGTTTTTTTCCATCAGTGTTGGGGCCAAAATCCTGCAATTCCCTCCTTAATGGCATTATGGTAGACCCATCAGAAGATCTACAACATTTGAAGATAACCAGGTATGGGCATACATACAGCTTTTGCTGCATCACCTGTACTTCTGGGATGCATTTAAAATACTTCACCTTCATGTTTCACAAACATTGGACTAATCTAGAAGTTCGCCCAACCATTTCATCCACCTTCACTAAGCTTCACTGGCTCTATTTCCGAGGAAATTAACTTCAAGATCCTTGTCTCTATCACAGTTATAACAGCCTCCCCCTTACTATTTGTACTTTTCAAGAAATACTTTTGTAGCCAGGGTGAACAATTATTGTACTTTCAATCTCCCCGAAAGAAAGAAAATATTATGATTGCCTTACGTTCAAAAGAATAATCAAATTTGTTTACAATTAAATGATTTACTGAGGAAACAACATTCCAAGCAACAGAGCAAAGGGCTTCAGCAGCAAATATTGAAGGTTTAGAAATGGTAAATTACCCTGCAGGTTTGGCAGTTGTTTGAAGATAATAAAAGATTTTTGTGACTGCAAGAACTTTAAAAGAGGAAAAGTTGATTATGTGTGAAAGAAGAATGGTCCCTCATCCACTGAAACTGATACATAATGCCAAGGTCATATACGCGGGTACAGCGAGGGGAAAGTTTCAGTTTAGTTTAACAACGGATCTCAAAATTATTGCAAAAGCAAATAGAGTATTAGATAGTATTACAAGAGTAAATGCACATATAACACCATATTGTACTGTTTTCATACAAGATCTTGGTTAGGCTTTGACATACAGCGTCTTGTGATAGTCACACCCCATCATGTGTTACGTAATAATGGAGGCCTGAGAAAAGACTCAGAGGAGGACCAATAGATTAAAGGTCCCTAGTTACCACAGTAAGCTTAGAACTGTGGCTTTTATTTTGAAAAACTGGGGACTTTGTTGAGTTTACTAAGATCTTTAAAATAACAAAGAAACTCAATCAAACCATATGGATGGTAACTTCACAGGCAACAAAGATTGAGGGCAACATGAGGTCACAAAAGGTGGGACTAGATTAGGTGATCAAGATAGTGTTTTTCCAAGAGAGAGTCGTGGATTTACAGAAAGTTTCCAATCTTTAATGACTGAATTCACTGTAAATATTCCAGACAAGATCCTGATCAATATCAACATATCTATTCCATAGAGGGTAGGAGAATACTGAGGGATGCATCTCTTTCAGTATAATTTCCTGGGAACTTCTTTTGATGGACTTCAGGAGCTGGACCAATTCCCAGAAACGTGATTTCCTGAACTTCCCCTGATGCTTTTCTGAATGGGGCGTTTGTTGGCGATAGGGAGGAAAGGGGTGAACGGTCATCATAATCTATGTAAGTTTCACCACAACAGCAGGAGTTAAAACAAATTCACAGGGAAATACATTTTTTTTTAGAAGAATTGATAAATCTAAGAATCTTTGCACAAGATCAGAACTTTCTGGCAAATGAATAAGAGTTTAATGTTTCTTACTATTATATAGTGTACACATCATCTATCAATCTGTAGCAGAAAAGAGATGTTCTATAGATTTACACTCACTAGCAAATGGCTGAATGATTTGCATTGCTTCATTATTAGGTTGGTCAAAATATCATCTTCCCTTCAAGGTTTCTTGAGTTCAAGAAATTGGTTACATTTAGAGTGTTAAAATAACTACACTCAACATAAATATTAGGGCTCATAGTTAATATCATAAGGACCTTTCTCCCGATGAGATTTACATCCTGACATGACAGTCAAACTCTCTGGCTCAGAAACAGCCAAGTCTGAAATTGTTCTGAGATATTTTTTTAATTAATTTCTTACTTTCACATTGTCTCCTCTCTCTCTCTTACTCCAATTATTTTAGCTATCTTTCATCTTCTTGCATACCTGATCAATCTAATTTACCTCACAAAATTTCCTTCTCAGCCTTGTGTTTTATTACATCACAAGTGCTGTATAAATTGTTTTTGACATTCATTTTGAGTCCGTCAATTTCATTGGCTGAAATATACGCTTGGTCCTGTCATCAAGATCCCAGAAACCCCATTATCGGATCACACCTTCCAGCAATTTTCAATGCAAAAAATGTTTGAGTTGAAGGGTGATGAAGAAAGCCTAACTAAATGGCATGCTGCAGAGAAGCATGCTCCAGAGCCAATAAAATGAGGTTAATTGGAAAAAAGGTGATGCCTGTGATTATTGACCATTGAAAGTACTCAGTCAATATGAATCTTTCAACAGACAAGGTAGTCATGCAGTCATTTGCAGCTCACATTTGTCTGATTGTATGTCAAAGCATTTCATGTTACTTAAGTAGGCGAGCAAAACTCACATTTAATACACTGTAGGCAATTCTGGATATTTCACTTTCAAAAACGCACTGGAAGCATTAAGATTAGGATTTAGAATTCCACAATGGTAAGAGATATTCAAAGAAATTAACTCATTTTCATTTGACAAAAGATGGAGACGGGCCGCTGTTCCAAATCTTTAACTCAGGGAATACATGAATATATGAAAGCACAGTTTTGAATTTGAACCACGATCACAGTGGACAGGAGTACAAAATTAGCACGCCTCAGGCAAAACTACAGATTAGAATCATAAATCCCACTGAGTAATGTATAACTGGGATAAGCACCCAAATAAAAGCAGTTAGTTGTATGCCAATTGACAGCTACAAAAGTAAGAATAAAAACATTCAAGGAAAGGAATGAAATCTGTGTTAAGGATAGACATTATGGTCAAATACTCTACAGAAAGCATTGGCATTTGTACAATTGAACCCACCGTGGAATTCACTGGTCAAATTTCAATTACGGACTGTAAAATTGGATTAATATTCTGGGGTTTTATTTACAGAAAGATTTCATATATTTAGTTGGCCACATAAATTGTAACATAAATTGAATGGAAAAAAAAGGGCAAGAGAATCACAGCAAAAGCCACCTCCTCACAGCTTAGAGGTGTGGAGCATGACACTATGGGCAGAGCCCTGATGGCAAGTCACCTGCCTCCTTAACAACCTTCTCAGCCAATAAAGTATCTGAACAGCACAGGAAAGATGGATAAAGAAAATAAAATAGGTTCACATATCAAAACAATTGCACAAATAAGCTTTTTAATGCATCAGGGCTCAAAATGTTGTGATTGTAGTCTTTCTTGCTGTAATGCCACTAAGAAGATGATATATTATTAACATTTGAATACATTTCATGCAATAAAAAATCAGTTTTAAGTAAATTTGATAGCCCTACTCCTACTCTGTTGTCAGTTTCATGAATTCATCTATTAAGGCTACTCATACAACATCAGCTGAACGTGACAGCAATTCCTGAATAGTAAAAAAAACATATGTCCTTCTCTGCAAAATATTACAATATTATACACAGAGTACCCTGTTACAGTAGACAAGAGCATGCAGGAAGATGCAAACAGATTGGTGCTGATTGTAAGCTTAGTCACAGATCAAAGTGACTGTTTAGACCTCGTTAATCGAAAAGTCTAGAATTGAGTCTATGGCAATTAGCTGTCAATAATAATAAGCATCAGGAGCTTGCGGACTGATGAAGTATTTTACACAAATAAAAAGCATTGCGCAAGGAGCCATAGTGGGAAATATCATATGAAATTTATGGACTCATAACCAAAACCTTGTGGTATCTGACAAGGGCGCTTACTATAACAGCTGCAAATTACTGTTGGAGCTTTAACAATTTCGATTTTGAGATGACACAATGGCACACAATAGAGCCCTGTCATCATGGGAGTTTTCAAAAAATTATATTTTGATATATTTTATTTCTGGTAGCCAAATACAGATTCAAACCACATCTGAAGTGAAAGTGCCACATTGTGAGATTCTAGAATAATTACACGACGGGGCCAAGGCAAAATGGTAAGGTTTTTAACTCCATGTTTTACTTTCCTTTTGCTTTTAAATTAATTTCTATTCGCGAACACCACCAGCAGACCTCCAGGGCGGCATGGTAGCGTAGCAGTTAGCGCAACCCTATTACAGCGCCAGTGATCGGGGTTCAATTCCCACTGCCGTCTGTAAGGAGTTTGTACGTTCTCCCTATGACTGCGTGGGTTTCCTCCGGGTGCTCCCGTTTCCTCCCACATTCCAAAAGATGTAAGAGTTAGTAGTTTAACATGGGTGTACTTGGGTAGTGCGGGCTCGTTGGGCCGGAAGGGCCTGTTACCGTGCTGTATAAATACAAGTTTTTAAAAGTTTTAATACGTTATACAAGTGCCTTTCCTTGAGTGCCATTGTATTGTTTTACAGGTGATTCCATCCTTGCCTAACTAATTCAGCAAGGCCTAGGAATCAACTGTAGGACCCCGGTGCCCCAGAGAGCTCAAGTGGACATTAGGCAATGCCTACACCAAATGAAGTTTTGGAGCAGGCCTTAAGTGGTTCATTATATTTATTTTCTAATTTCCTTCCCACACATTAGAAAGATGTGTTTTGTGCTGGGACATGATTCCAAAGGCTTCAAGAATATTATTCCTGTATTATTCTAACTAGTTACATTTGAAGATAAAATAGCTGAAGCATTCAATGAAAATGTTCAAAGTTCTCACTTGAAGGAATGATGATTCCCTGGAGGAAAACTGCCACTCAAGGGTATTTGTAAAATTCAAGACCGAGCATCCGCAGGTTATTACATGGTCAGCCAGTCCTCATTTAACATTCACATCTAAATTAGAAACGTTATTGGTATCAAGTAATTTATTTCTTAGCGGTATGCATGTAAACTCCTGTTCCATGTTCTACGACTTAGCCTGTTACTCTGTTTAACTACACAAAAACAGACTCTAGGGTGAGGTATAAATAATATAAACAGTTATTTTAAAACAGCTGTGTATCGAGAAAGAACAGATATCTCTACATTGAATTTTCTTTGGCTTATAGTAATTGAGTTGGATACTTTCTAATACACAAGGGAGAGGAAAAAGTATTTGCACAGTTTGCTCTAGACAGTACAGAATCAGTGTATGGTTAGTGCGATTGACAGTATACAGAAAAAGGGGAAGGCAAGGGAGATATAATTATCAAGACAGACAGTTTTCTTTTGCAAGCAGAATCCAGTTGTACATGTGTACATTGCCATCCCAGTGCCAGAGTGAAATATGCTTGAAAGGATGATGGGAAGAGAGAAGGATTTATCCAATGGTTATGGTCCATGCTGGCAAAAACTAAGTAGGAAGTTGAAGGCTAAGGAACCTGTTTGGAGCATACCAGCCTTCTGGAAGCTAAATTAAGATCAGGACCTCAAGTTTTAATTTATTAGCGGATCTATATGCAAATTGGCCAAGAAATATACAGTTTAGTGAGACAAATGTATTGCTAGTGTGGGAAAGATGGACACTGCTTTTAAAGCAGAGTAAGGAAGGAGATGAACTGGACTGAGACCAGGCTTCCAGCAGAAAGAATAAAGACAGTGGTCACAAGACCATTAAATTAGTTTTCTTGAAATAATATTCTTGAAACAATTAAAGAGATTAGACGTAGTCAGAAAGATACTTTATGTACTCAGCTAAAGGTTAAACCTAAAGGATGTAATTAAACTGGGAGAGAGAAAAAGGAAACATGTAAGTAAAACATAGAGCTGGGAGTCAGGTTAGCAGTTTATGACTCGAATTAGCACTCCTTATACAGCACACACAGTAAAGGAACAAAGTATATGAATTGCAGGGTGTAAATTCAAATTGGAGGGTTTGGCATTGTAGCCATCACTGAGATATTACTGCAAGGCAATCAAGACTGCAACTAAACTATACAGGTCACAAACTTATATGAAAGATAGAGGAAAACCGTGCAGCCTTGGTGCTTTAAAGATGGGAATCGCGTCACTGTTGAATAAAGGATGCTACAGAAGTAAGGAGGCAGTGGAGACTCAATGGTAGAATTAATGAATAGGAAAAACTGTAGAGGGAATTGTATATGCTCTGCCCTGGTAGCAAGTGTGAAATGATAGAATGCACAAATGCAGAAATTAGACAAGCATGTGGCAGAATGCAGAGTGGCTTTAAGGGTATGATTTAACTTCCATATTAGATTGCAATAAGCACACAAGCTTATGCCTGAAAGGTAGAGAATTTTTGGAGTGTGTTCAGAACAGTCATGCTGCTATAATAATTCCCACAATCAACATGGGGCATGGCTATATTAGATTTAGTTTTGAGAGAAAGGTCAGATTTAACTAACACTAAGTAAACAGTTATCTAATAACATTCATAATATGATGAAGTTCATGGAAGCATTTGGAAGAAAGAAATGCAAATCAGCTATTAAGATGTTAAGTTTGGGTAAGTCTGACTTCCATATGATCAGGAGCTATGTGAGGTAAAGCTGTGCAAATCTTTTAATGGATAAAATGACAGTAGGTCTGTGGGTGATCAAAAAATATTGATGAAAATGCTAAACCAGTTTATATTGTAAACAGGTTCCAAGGATGATTCTAGATTGGAAAATTAAGCATCCCGCTGCATTGTTTTGGAGGTGAGAAGGGAAAACTGAGAATATTATTCTACTTTGACTAAAATCTACAGTCAGGAATTTACTCGAGTCTATAAGGATTGATATGTGAGCAACTTGAGACATTTTCAGCAGATCAGCTTGAGCCAGCATGGATTTGTAGAGATAGTTAATTTTTCAAATGTCAAATAGAGCACAGAGATATTCATTGGACTTTATTTATATAGACTTCCAGAAGGCAATTAATAAAGTCCCTGTAAGAGCCTATATATAAACTTGAGGTGTATATAAATGGAGATAAACTATTAACCTGGCTAGGAAATTGGGAGAGTCTGGGTTAAAGACCGTAGGGTCAATAGATAGGGACTTAAATTGGTAGTATATCAACAGTGGTGTCCTGCAGCTATGTTGGGAATATCATCACATTTGTTAATGATGTGGATGATGGAATAGAAATCTTCATATCCAAGTTCAGTATTGACACGTAGATTGACATCATTATACACAGTATAGTGGAAAATTAAATACGAAGAGTTATTGATAGATTAAGTGAAGGGTAAAACTGCGGTAAATGTACACACAGCAGAAATGAGGTTAAAACACATTGATCCTAAATTAGCATTGCTAAAATAGATCCAGCAGCACTGATAGACAGTGAAACAGAGCTAGCGTTTCAGTTCGATGACCTTTCATCAGAACTAGGCATAGTTGGAAGTCAAACATGTTTAAGTTGCAGAAGAGGAAGAGTGATGGAGATAATGAAAAGAATAATCTGTGATGGGGTGGAGGAAGGAAAAGTACGATGCAAATGATGGTAGTGCCTGCTAGGGTGGTGCCTGACCTGCTGGGTATTTCCAGCATTTTCTTTTATGTCAGATTTCTGGCCATTGCCAGGTTCTGTATCTCTCAGCTCCAGCAATTGTTTTCCTCTTTCCCCTGTCCTCATTTATTTGCCTCTACTCAGAAAAACAAAGACACAAAAAAAAATGCCAGAAACACTCAACAGATCAGGCAGCATCTGTGGAAAGGGAAATGGAGTTAACGTTTCAGGTTGGAGACCCTTTGTTTCCTGTTTCTACTTCAGATCCAGGACACCTGACATGTCCTGTTTTTATGTCAGATTTCTAGAATCAACATTTTTTTTTATTTCAATTACTAAAATTGATTATCTCTTCAGACCTGCTAAGTGTTTCCAGCAATTCCTGTTTTTATCTCATATTTCAAGCATTTGCAGTTGGTTTGCTTCTGATTTCTGAAACAGATAAATTGGATATTCAGACTGATCTTTGTGGGTGCATGCTATACGTAAATTAAACCACCTTGCCCTTCAACATTCTTGATTCACTGTAAAATACTTGGGTCATTCTGAAAGGATATGTGAAAGTCAGAATATAACTGCAAATCTTTCTTTTGTGTTAAGCTACATTGGCTCCTGGTCTGGCAATGCCTCAAGTCTTGAATTCTCATCCCTGCAACCAAATCCCTCCAAGTTCTGTGCTTATCTCTCAGACAATCCTCCAAGAACTCAGTATTGTTCTAAGTCTGACCTCTTCTGCATCCTGGCCTTCTCCAGCTGTCATGAATACCAAGCTCTAGAACTCCCTTCTAAGCACCTCCATCTCTTCGTCCTCCACTGTGGCACTCTTTAAAAGCAATTGAAAAATTCCAAACACATTTTATCTTTGAAACCATAGTCAGTAAAATATTTTGAAAGAATATCATTATTAGCCTGAGGTAGACTCGGGCTAAATCTGTTAATATCAGCTTCATTTTAAGAATGGCAGACAACCCACTTCTGCAGGCATCTTCTGCCATGTGGGAACTCGGTTCATGGCCGCACTTCTGATGTGCAAATTGTTTGGGTTACAAGCAGTTTCTCAGGAACCTTGAGTTACCCAGGAGGACTCAGGATGTGTGTCATTGGTCAGTATATTTTACGTGCTAACTTGCTGTAAGTTCTCCCTATGAAGCTATACAGGTCGATCATGAGCTTTTTTCTGCACAGCCAAGACCTACTATCAGCTACAAAATAGGTAGTGATCTTGCCTCATTTAAGGGTTAATATTGGTCAACAAACTTGGGGAATTTCCCTGCTCCTTCTAAAATAATGCCTTGAGTTGTTTTGTAACCACCAAAGATGACAGACTTGTCTCATTCAAAAGTTGGTACCCTCAACAATGAGGCACTCCCTTAGCACAACACATTTATGTTGAACCAAACTAAAAGCTCAAATGTTCAACCTATGGTTCTGACCCAAAGGCAAAACTACCACAATTGAGCCAACTCAAAGGCATTTGGCAATAATCAGAAATGGAATGATGTACCAGTACTTGATATCAATATATGTGTGAAAGTTGCTTCCGGACAACTAAAAATGTCTAATGTTCAAATCAGGAGGCCAAAGTTTAAATGTTAGAGGTGATTGCCTTTATGGTTCCATCCCCCACCCCCCCCACCCTCCATACATGTACAGAATCACATCTCTAGTGCTCCAATCAGGAATGGAACCAGCAGAGAGTCATTGAAGTACAAGTGGAAAAAGATGGTTGAGAAAGATGAATGGCCAATAATGTTGAAGGCAGTGCAGAACTTGGAAGGAATAAGGAGAGCGATGGCTGCAGCCACAGACATGAGACAGCATTGGTGACCATCATCAGTGGCATTTCAATGTTCCCTATAATATAAAATGACCACACTCCAAAGCATACCTCATTGGCTGTAAAGTGGCCATGAGCGTCCTGAGGTTGTAAAAGATGTTTTATAATGCAAGTCTTTGTTTCTTTCTTTTTTGTAGGATAGAAACCTGATTGGATAGCCTGAAGGCACATGAGCTAGGCGGGAGTGTATAATGGATGTGAATAGAATTTTTACTTTAACTACAACTGAAAAATTAATGAACAAAGATCCAGGGCAATCAAGCTTCATAAGATACAGAAACTATTCAGGTACTTTGTTTCTTCCTCATCAAATGATTAATGGGTGTCAGGAACCTTCAAAATCAAGACTCTTTCATATCTGTATTTACTTTGCTCAAACCGCATGAAACTGGTGCCCATTTTCCAGTTCCCAGCATTTTCACTGTTAAAAACACAAAACACTGCGTCAGTTCTGCCACTGACACTGGATTCCTGAAAGCTGAGCTAAACAGACTCAGACATAAAAACCACCTCGAACTCGTGTCAAATCACAGAAAAAGAAACTGGAAAGATTGTTCAGCAAGAATCGTGCTTCAGAGTTAGGGGGATAAATTCAGTTTATAGAAAACATACGGCTTGCTAATACAGGGCAGAAAAATGCCGAGGAAACATTTTGTTGAGGGTTGGTGGGGGTGGGGTGGTGATGGTTGGGAACAGCTTTCTATCCTGTGCTCTCAGCTTGTATGGCGAAAAGTCATTAGCACTGGCTTCAATACCCTCCTGGGGAAGGGAGAATATACAACAAAAAAGCGGATGTTTCTACTGCCCAATGCTGTCCATTGATTAGTCCCGGACAGTTGCAAATGTAAATGCTGGCTTGGAATCAGTCTGGACTCCGCCATAATACTCTATGTAATTGATCATGTTCCAATATTTAATCTACAAAGACTAAAATATGAAAATTTGAAGAATGCATCAGAGGATAACCAGCACCCAGCAACAATCAGGCCTTTGGAAGAAGGGAACAGATGAGGAGTATGGGCTCAGACTAAATCAAACTTCAGTATATTCTGAACTAATGATTATTGTCAGGGACACTCCAATAGCTCCTGAGGAAGAGAAAGGAGGATGCCACTGATCAGGTGGCAAACAGTTAGACTTGGCACAGGTACAAGATGACCAGTACAGTACAAATAGGAGTAAAATAAAAACAAACTGGATTGTCATCCTAAAGAGTGCATATAAAGTGTTAATAAGCACTTCCTATAATGAACAGCTTCAGGCAAGGTAGTCTGAGAGGATTTGCAGCACAAGAACATAATTAATATAATATAAGAGGAGATGCCAGGGGGTATATTGCAGTCAGAGGCATTTAAGGTATCTGCCAAAAAAACTCTTGTGATCCCTTCCTAATGCAAAATGGATTGTGATGCTTCCCTAATATTGGGAGAGCTCTGACCTTGAGGTGAAAGTTCCAAACATGGTCGTCGTAATTCACAAGCCTCTGGGCAGTTAAACAGGCTTTCTCTGCAAGACTGCAGAACTGGTTTAGAGTACTGCCTCTCTGAGGGGCAAATACAAGCACTTTTCCCTGAAAAGAAAAGATAGTAATGAACAGTTAGTAATTATTGAGACAAATATTTCAGTCCTGGCAGCTGTTCAACATAATGCTTCACAGCTAAGCACAAAAACCATGGATTAATCTGTTATATTGCAATACACACCTCACTTAAAACCAGATTAGTCTCAATGTTTGAAATGAAAGCAATTTTTATTACATGTTATATAAACTGCACACATTACTCCTGATAACTTTAATTTGTCTTTTACTTTATAATATTCAACTATCCAATAATTTGAATTAAGCAACATAAATGACCAAGCACACTGGGAATTTGAAATAAAGTTAACCAATAATCTTAATTAAATAACTCTGAAGTGAGGAGAGCATACAATTTACATGGCTTACTGTTTCCACTATTTTTTCTCCTTTTTGGATAGTGATTATGTTTACAGAATATCTGAATTATCAGGTACTTTGCTCAAATGGATGTGTTTACATGTGGGAATCTAAACAATATGATGGGCAAGATATCAGTCATCGAACGTTCACAGCCATTGGTCATCATGCAATAATTCCACATCAACAAGTAAACCTTGCCTCGCTGCTTGATTCTTACGCTCCCTTTAGTACACTGGGGCCCTGGTTTCAGCACTCCCTTTAACATACCGGCGGCCTCGGTCCTGTGATATCTTTGACACATTGAGTTCCATCCTTCATTGAAACTCACCTGCTTCTGTTTCTCACTCTTCCTTGTAACTTACTGGGGTCTTATTTCAATGTTCCCTTACAGCTATCCAGTTCACTGGAACATTCATTATTCTACGTGTAACATCTTTAAAAATAGTGAATTAAAGATGTTTAGGATCATTAATAGGAATAACACCAGACTGGCTGGAAATCTGCTGACCCAGTGCCAAAGTCCAAACTGAGTTTTATTGTATTTTCTGAACAGCGGTGATAATTTGAACTAGTGACACAGTTGTTCGATACATTAACTCAAACATATATCATCTTTATTTGAGGGAAGTATAAACTCTATATACTTTGTATAGGGATTACAAAATAAAAGAAAGAAATTTGGAGTCATGGAGTTACACAGCATTGGAAACAGGCCCTTCAATCAACTCGTCCATCCAATCAAGGTCCTGAGCTGGTCGCTTTTGCCTACATTTGGCCCATATCCCTTTAAACTTTTCCTATCCCTGAACCTGTCCATGTGTCTTTCAACATTGTAATCGTACCCTACCACCTCGTTGCACATACCCACCATCCTCCATGTGGAACAACTTGCAGTTCCCCTTTAACTAATCTTCCCCTCTCACCTTAAGCATATGTCCTTCAGTTTTAGACGCCCCTACCCTGGGAAAAGGACTGACTATCCACCTTATCTATGCTCCTTATTGTTTTATAAACCTCAAGAAGGTCACCTTGAGAATCTTTTCTGCACTCTCTTGAGCTTATTCATAGTATGGTGACCAAAACTGCACACAATATTCCAGGTGCAGTCTCACCATGTAACATGACGTCCCAACATTTGTACTCAATGCCCCGTCCAATGAATGTAAGCATGCCATACACCTTTTTCTGTCTGAGTTAAATTCCATCTTCCATTCCATGGCCCACTTTCCCAGTGGATCTAGATCCTGTTGTAACCTTAGACAACCTTCTTCACTATCCATCACACCACCAATTTTGATGCCATCAGCACACTTTCTAATCATGCCACCTACATTCCCACCCAAATCATTAATATATATGACAAACAACAGGGAACCCAGCTATGAATCCCTGCAATACACCACTGGTCACAGGTTTCCAATCTGAGAAACAGCCCACTACTACCAACCTCTGACGTCCTTCCATCAAGCAAATTTTGTATTCAACTGGCTAGCTCAAGCTGGATCCCATGTGATTGCACCTTCCGGACCAGTCTACCATACGGACCTTGTTCAATAAGCCTTGCTGAAGTTCATGAAGATGTCTACTGCCCCTGCCCTCTTGGTCACCTCTTCAAAAACTCAATCAAAGTCGTGAGGCACAATTACCCACACACAAGGCCATGCAGACTATCCTAATCAGTCCTTGCCGCTCCCCAATCAGATCCTGTCTCTCAGAATACCCTCCAGTAAATTTCCCACCACCACTGACAGACTCACTAGCCTCTGTTCCCGGATTGCCTTTGCAGCCCTTCTTAAGTAAACACACAACATTAGCCACCCTCCAGTCTTCCCATATTTCACGCCCGGCTAAGGAAGATACAAAAGTCTCTGCAAGGGCCCCAGCAATTTCTTCCTTGCTTTTCACATCCGGGTTGTATTCACCTTTATGTGCCTCAGGACCGCCAACACCTCTTCTTTCATAATATCGATATGTTCTCTTGCCTGAACTCACCAGCTTCTAAGTCCTTCTCCATGGTAAATACAGACGAGAAGTATTCATTTAAGATCTTGGCCAT